>NC_041333.1:38956914-39112947 GCF_004354835.1 Perca flavescens | reverse complement strand
CAAATGTCGGACTTTTTTCAGGCTCCAACACTGAAAGCGTTGGAAGAACATCAAGGACGCTGGTAGCAAATGCTAACCTAGCTAGCTACGCTGTTAGCATCTCAGCAGCGGTTCCGTCCACTTGAAGGCATCATTGAGTCCTACAATAGTCTAACGTTAAACAGACTAACGTTACATACAGTCTACGATACCACAGATATCAACTAACGTTAATAGTTATTTAGCGTGCAGCGTGTGGTGGTGCTCGGTGAATGAGAGAGCAGAGGAGCTCCGAGTTCTCCTGTTGGTAAGATCAACCATTTCATCTCGGAAGGGACTTGTTGTTGTTGTTGTTGTTGTTGTTGTTGTTGTTGTTGTTGCACATAATCCTTTTGTTCCTCACACTGAGAATGAAATAAAGTTTGGAAATGTCTGCTCTCGATATGTTTAGAAACTTCATCATATCTAAACAAACTCATCGAAGCAGAAGCGAATATCCAAATGTCAGTCTGTCAGTTAAGTAGGGAGGGATGGTTAGGAAACGAGATGTAATGCATGCCCCTCCGTTTTTTCTTCTTCTAATAGTTGTCATGAAACGAGGAAGGGACATAGCGTCCTTTTTAGCCCCAGGAAACCAAAAAGGGAGAGAACCAAATGAAGGTGTTGAGGAGCAGGAAGAGGGAGAGCCAGAGGAGTCTGGGGAGGTTGGAGAGAGGGCATGTGATCATAGTGGGGGGGTCTGGGTGTCCTCCCCCAGGGAAGTTTTGAGCGTCAGCAACTGCTTTTTTGTTGCTTTTGGATACGGTTTAATGCACCAATTTATGGTGGAAATACCATTTATTTAGCCTATGCTAAGAAGAAAATAACAGATGACAATTCAGAATACATCAAAAGTATAATGGAAAGTATGTTGTTGCGTATCATTGGGCATTTTTAAGTGGGTATATGGAAATCCTGGAGCTTTCTTAGTGGGTGTACTGCGTATTCCTGCGTATCACGTGAACTACACCACTGGAACTAACATGCACACACATTACATATGGATCTGAAAGTTATCTTCCCTTAAACCAGATATTTAAGTCTGTAAACTGTGTGAAAGGTTGAAACTGCAGGCTAGTAAATGCTCTGGTTTTGGTCCACTTCCTGTGTTTGGGTCAGATCGCGTTCCCACCTGAACCGGGACCCCCGTTTTCAAACGGACCAGAGTTCTGGTGTTTGATCTGCACCGAGTTCAGATTGAGGACAGTAAAGTTGTTAGTGTAAGTTAGCTCACCTAAACAACGGAGTCTGAGTGAGACAGGAAGACAGCTGTCTCCGAGATGACGTCATCTTCTGTCTTCTGTAGAAGTGGTGAACTTACAGCTCGCAGCACTTTAATCACATATAGTGGGGAGCTTTGGACTGATATCTAGTGTCGGCAAAATCACTTTTTATTGAGTTTCCTTTTTCCTGAAATGCTCTGAGTGAATTTAATTTAAAGAAATATTGACATTTTGTTGTGCAGTTGTTTAGATTTATTCCCAGTTTAATATAATGCTGTTTTCTCCAAACTACTCCGAGTTCATTGTGTAGCGAGGAAGGAAATGGAACAGTTCTCCAGCTGCTGCTTTGAGTTTGCCGACTGTTGTTTTAGTTGTGTGTGGATTAGGGGTGGGAATCACCAGAGGCCTCACGATACGATATCATCCCGATACTTACGTCACGATACGATATTATTGCGATTTTAAACATATTGCAATATTCTGCGATATATTGCAAAGTATTACCTTTTTTCCAACTTCAGATTTTTCCCAATTTCAAATGATGTCCCGAAAGGACAATTTTGTCAACATCTGTTGTATCTAAAAAGATACATTTCTCTCTTTGTTCATCTCACTTCAGTTTTATTGGTGCAATAATTGGTGCTTCTCCGTGAACCATCACCTTATCGTGGTGGAGAGGTTTGTGTGTCTCTGTGAACCTGAGGGCTGTGTTGTCTGGAGCTTTGTGCTCCTGGTAGGGTCTCCCAAGGCAAAGTGGTCTTGGGTGAGGGGCCAGACAAAGAATGGTTCAAAAACCCTATGGAAAAACGAGGTAGAGACTGAGTGAGCCTGCCCGGAGGAAGCCCGGGGCCCCCGTCTGGAGCCAGGCCCAGATGGTGGGCTCGTCAGCGAGCGCCTGGTGGCCGGGTTTGCCACGGAGCCCGGCCGGGCACAGCCCGAACAAGCTACGTGGCTCCCATCTCTCCAGCCCATGGGCCCACCACCTGTGGGAGGAACCGCTGGGGTCGGGTGCGATGCCACATGGGTGGCAGTGAAGGTCAGGGGCCTCGACGGACCAGACCCGGGCAGCAGACGCTGGCTCTGGGGACGTGGAACGTCACCTCTCTGTGGGGGAAGGAGCCGGAACTGGTGCGGGAGGTGGAGCGCTACCGGTTAGATCTGGTGGGCCTTACCTCTACGCACAGTCTTGATTCTGGAACCATACTCCTGGATAGGGGTTGGACTCTTTTCTTCTCCGGAGTTGCCCAGGGTGTGAGGCGCTGGGCCGGTGTGGGGATACTCACAAGCCCCCGGCTGAGCGCCGCTGTGTTGGAGTTTACCCCGGTGGACGAGAGGGTCGCCTCCCTACGCCTGCGGGTTGTGGGGGGAAAACTGACTGTTGTTTGTGCATATGCACCAAACAGGAGTTCGGAGTATTCGGCCTTCTTGAGACCTTGACTGGAGTCCTGCATGGGGCTCCAGTGGGGACCCCATTGTTCTGCTGGGGGACTTCAACGCACACGTGGGGAATGATGGAGACACCTGGAGAGGTGTGATTGGGAGGAACGGCCTCCCTGATCTAAACCAGAGTGGTTGTTTGTTGTTGGACTTCTGTGCTAGTCATGGATTGTCTATAATGAACACCATGTTCGAACATAGGGATGCTCATAAGTGTACCTGGTACCAGAGCACCCTAGGCCAAGGTCAATGATCGATTTTATAATCGTTTCATCTGATCTGAGGCCGTATGTTTTGACACTCGGGTGAAGAGAGGGGCAGAGCTGTCAACCGATCACCATCTGGTGGTGAGTTGGGTCAGGGGTGGGGAAGACTCTGGACAGACCTGGTAAGCCCAAACGTGTAGTGCGGGTAAATTGGGAACGTCTGGAGGAGGCCCCTGTCCGACAGACTTTCAACTCACACCTCCGGCGGAGCTTTTCGTGCATCCCTGTGGAGGCTGGGGGCATTGAACCCGAGTGGACAATGTTCAAAGTTTCCATTGCTGAAGCTGCGGCGAGGAGCTGTGGTCTTAGGGTCTTAGGTGCCTCAAGGGGCGGTAACCCACGAACACCGTGGTGGACACCGGTGGTCAGGGAAGCCGTCTGACTGAAGGAGTCTTTCCGGGATATGTTATCCCGGAGGTCTCCGGAGGCAGTTGCAGAGTACCGAAGGGCCCGAAGGGCTGCAGCCTCTGCCGTGAAAGAGGCAAAGCAGCGGGTGTGGGAGAAGTTTGGAGAAGACATGGAGAAGGACTTTCGGTCGGCACCAAAGTGCTTCTGGAAAACTGTTCGCCACCTCAGGAGGGGGAAGCGGGGAACCATCCAAGCTGTGTACAGTAAGGATGGGACACTGTTGACCTCAACTGAAGTGGTAATAGGGCGGTGGAAGGAGCACTTTGAGGAACTCCTGAATCCGACTAATACGCCCTCTATGTTAGAGGCAGAGCTGGAGGATAACGGGGATTGTCGTCGATTTCCCGGGCGGAAGTCACTGATGTAGTAAAACAACTCCACAGTGGCAAAGCCCCGGGGATTGATGAGATCCGTCCAGAAATGCTCAAGGCTCTGGGTGTGGAGGGGCTGTCCTGGTTGACACGCCTCTTCAACATTGCGTGGAAGTCTGGGACGGTGCCAAAGGAGTGGCAGACTGGGGTGGTGGTTCCCCTTTTTAAAAAGGGGGACCAGAGGGTGTGTGCCAATTACAGGGGTATCACACTTCTCAGCCTCCCTGGTAAAGTCTACTCTAAGGTGCTGGAAAGGAGGGTTCGGCCGATAGTCGAATCTCGGGTTGAGGAGGAACAATGCGGATTCCGTCATGGTCGTGGAACAACGGACCAGCTCTTCACTCTTGCAAGAATCCTGGAGGGAGCCTGGGAGTATGCCCAACCGGTCTACATGTGTTTTGTGGATTTGGAGAAGGCGTATGACCGGGTCCCCCGGGAGATACTGTGGGAGGTGCTGCGGGAGTATGGGGTGAGGGGGTCTCTACTCAGGGCCATCCAATCTCTGTACAACCAAAGCGAGAGCTGTGTCCGGGTTATCGGTAGTAAGTCAGACTCGTTTCAGGTGAGGGTTGGCTTCCGCCAGGGCTGCGCTTTGTCACCAATCCTGTTTGTAATATTTATGGACATGATATCGAGGCGTAGTCGGGGTGGGGAGGGGTTGCAGTTTGGTGGGCTGGGGATCTCATCGCTGCTCTTTGCAGATGATGTGGTCCTGATGGCATCATCGGCCTGCGACCTTCAGCACTCACTGGATTGGTTCGCAACCGAGTGTGAAGCGGTTGGGATGAGGATCAGCACCTCTAAATCTGAGGCCATGGTTCTCAGCAGGAAACCGATGGAATGCCTTCTCCAGGTAGGGAATGAGTCCTTACCCCAAGTAAAGGAGTTCAAGTACCTTGGGGTTTTATTCGCGAGTGAGGGGACAATGGAGCGGGAGATTGGTCGGAGAATCGGCGCAGCGGGTGCGGTATTGCATTCAATCTATCGCACCGTTGTGACGAAAAGAGAGCTGAGCCAGAAGGCAAAGTTCTCGATCTACCGGTCAGTTTTCGTTCCTACCCTCACCTATGGTCATGAATGCTGGGTCATGACCGAAAGAACGAGATCCAGGGTACAAGCGGCCGAAATGGGTTTCCTCAGGAGGGTGGCTGGCGTCTCCCTTAGAGATAGGGTGAGAAGCTAAGTCATCCGTGAGGAGCTCGGAGTAGAGCCGCTGCTCCTTTGCGTCGAACGGAGCCAGTTGAGGTGGTTCGGGCATCTGGTAAGGATGCCCCCTGGGCGCCTCCCTAGGGAGGTGTTCCAGGCACGTCCAGCTGGCAGGAGGCCTCGGGAAGACCCAGGACTAGGTGGAGGGATTATATCTCCAACCTGGCCTGGGAACGCCTCGATCCCCAGTCGGAGCTGGTTAATGTTGCTCGGGAAAGGGAAGTTTGGGGTCCCCTGTTGGAGCTGCTCCCCCGACCCGACACCGGATAAGCGGACGAAGATGGATGGATGGACTATGCTGTATCAATTTTTTTCCCCCCACCCTTAGTGTGGATGTGAGGAAAAGGAGAGGAGACAGCAGCTCCTGAATATCTCTGCCTGCTTTGATTTGTACTGAACAGAATCCAGAGTGAGTCCAGCAGCCCCAGTGGACATCTGCTGGATTTCAGGACAAGAGAGGAATGGAGGAGGACAACCAGAACCAGGAGCAGCGGAGCAACAAGGTCCCCAGAAGACAAGCAGCAGACTGGGACTCTGATACCAGCCATGTTCAGGTCAGTGTTCAGGGGGGTATCACACAAAAGTAGAATTTATAAATCCAGGAGAACTGATGAAGAGAGGCTTGACCTAGTCTAATCTGTGCAGCCTGGCTTTGAGCGTTTCCTTACCAGACCGCGAGGTCGATAACAGATTTCCTGACGCTAAAATGGAGAATACACATTGTTCATACTTTATACAGAGTGAGCAGCAGCTTCTTGTGGAAGTATGATAACGTGAAACACATTATTTGTAAAGAAGAAACACGGCCGCTGTAATGAAACAGCGAGAGAAAGTGAGGCAGACGATCACGGACCGACTGAATGCGTAAGCAGCCTAAAAATCTACATTTACTGACCACTGCTCTGAACTGAAACCGTCATGATCATACCATCCAAGCATTAGGCTACTAATCATTTGCACAAATTAACAGTTTTACTGTTTGCCTTAAAAGTAAGCAGAAGATAATGTTACTCAGGAAATTTACCATGCCTCTGCTGTTGTGAAACCGAGTCAAGGCTAAATTCATCCAGGATAACAGGAATATGCCGGCTTACTTCCTTATCCTGGTTATGTGCAATAGCCGCCTGGACACAACAACCACTCTAAAGTACCAGAGGTATTTCCTAAACCTAGATAGTGGTTTAGGCAAACTTTTTCTTTTTCTTTTCCTTTATTGACAATAGAGCTTTGTGAACTGTCTGTGGAATAGATCAACAGAGAGGAGAGAAAGCAGAGTGGCCGTAAATGAAAACACAGTAAAGACTCATTCAGCTGAAATGGAAACACCGTGCTAAGGGTTAAGCCCATATTTTGTCCTAACAAGATGACATGTTTTCACCATCATCACAAACTGTTACCTGTTATGTAGATAACTTCTCAGCCACTTCAAGAACAACCCCCCCCCCCCGATAGAAGAAACGCCATCTAGACACACACACACACACACACACACACACAGGTTAAATAGGTTTGAAATTATTTTTACAACTGAAATTATTTTTTTTGTTATTACAAAGGGAAATTACTGGAAAAAGGTAGCGTTTGGTACCGGAACAAAATTTCAGGTGTCTGTACCGGAACCAGTAAAAATGTGAACGGTACCCAACCCTAGCTACATGTAATATAAATGAAGTTAACTGTTGACACAATAAGGTAAAGTGAGCTATTTAAATGAGCTGCATACATGGGTAAATGTAATCTGCTCTCACCAGTGTATCACCCTGTGTAACATTACTTCACCCGCAGCAATCCTGCCACCATCGGTCCCAAAACATCCCAGTTAGATATTGTGATGTCATGAGAGGTTTTCCTTTGTAGCAGGTGGGGTGTTGGGCAGACACCAGCCAAAAAGTGGTTGCAGGCAAACAGAGGTTTTATTTTAAGCATTCTTTTCAGAAAATAGTCCAACGAAAAACAGTAACTCAAACTCAAAAACGTACTGGGAATAAAACTACTAGGTTTAGCAAAGTCCTGGTAGCTTAGGTTCTTTCCCCATGAACTCTGCTTTTCTTCTCTCTGCCTCTGCTTTCTTTTTCTTCCTCCAGTGCATGAGCACCTCAGTGTTTCCTTTAGGATTTTTTTTAGCAGTGGGGGCAGGTCCGAACCCCCCTCCCCCCCATGAAACGGAACTGACACTTTGCTGCAACACAGACAATTATATTTATTCACCTCTATTCACACACACAATGAGGCATATTTTCAGTTGTGATTGAACTGTATTTTTTTAGTTACTCTATAGGCCAACTTTGATCTTGACATATAGGCTAAGCATTCTGTAGTAAATAACAATAAACCCACTATTAATTCCATTGTCTTAATGCAGTGTAACTACTTCAGCATGTAAATAATGCCCCTAAAATACAAACCTTCTCCAACATGCACTCTAACAAAGCAGCCCTATTTCTGATACCATGGGGGGCAGAAATGTTGCCGCCACGGTCAAATTAACAAAGGAAACCCTGGCACCTGCAGTAATCAACAGGCTGAGGCAGTTGCACCTCCCTGTGCGGTGCATTCTGGGACTTGTAGTGTGGGTGGTGGCCATTTTGCCACTGGGTAGCCACTCCTGTAGAGGAAAATAGCGCCCCTCTACCACACGTCCCCTTGTGATGCCACAATATAAAATGGCGTAAAGTTAAACATATTCTTTGTAAATCTTTATTCCCAGAAAGAACCAACCAAAGGGCTATTTCACAAAACCAGGGTAAGGGAATAAGCCGGGATATTCCCGTTATCCTGGATGAATTTAGCCTTGACTCAACTTTGCACAAAAGCAGAGGCAGATAGGTTACCATGGAGATTTATTCTGGATAGCTAGCCTGCTCCTGACCAGGCTAACAGCTAGCTTGCTTCTGACCATGCTAACAGCCAGGATTTATTACTCCTCCTAGTCTTTTCTGTTCACTCAGCAGTGGTTTTACCTTATTATTATTATTATTATTATTATTATTATTATTATTATTATTATTATTATTATTATTATTATCAGCCTGCATTAAAATACAACAGGTGCATATTGCTGATCATTTAACTACTGTTATTATTTAAAGTTGTGACCATTATGTTTTATAATTATTCATGTGACATTGTTACTGTTATATTGTTACTGTATGAAGACTGCTGTTCATATTGTTGTTAGAAGTTTGATGAATATATTACTGCAGTTGTTGAGATAATTAGAAAAGGCTGATAAAGTTGCCAAATGTGTTTTAAATGAAGTCAGTTACTAAGGGCAATATATAAAGTGCTGTATGTGTGTGTTTCTATACCAATGCACCTTCAGTTATTTTAGTTGATTAATTTATTTGTATTCTTTAACGACTATACTTTGGGAGGATTGTACATTTTTTAAGAAATATGCTAATTGTACAATCCTACCAAATTCTAGTCTTAGTTCATTGGACCAGTAACTATATAGTGTAGACTACCGTCCCTTCATGTAACAATGTTACATTCATGTTTTCAATGTGCATTATATTTATAATTTAATTCTCTTTATAGTTTCTAGATTCTAGAATCCAATGCCTTCAGTGTCTTTCTGTTCTATGGCCATATATACGAGGGAGCAAAGCATATAATAATATGTAGAGAAGGAAACTCGGCCTCCTATAATAAAAAAAAAAACCAGACAGATAATAGAGGACCAACTGAAGGATATATCTTAAAATATACATTTATGAACTACTGCTCTTATCCTAGTCTCTCATCCTCAGCCTGACTCCACCTAGCAGACCTGCCAACATTTTTCATACTCTGCATGCATTTTGACCCTTATGTATGCTTGTACGATTCGCTGCTCTCTAGGTACGCATTCCATGCAATCTATGACGTTGATTCTGCCGCTGAGCCACAGCGTGTAGGTGGAGTGAAAAGCCTTCGGCCAATGAGAGCACTGCATTTTAACCCTCCGCCCACCTGCCCTCCTAGCCAAATGCTTTGTGTGTTTAATTCAATTCAGTACCTCAATCAAGCCAGGCTGGCCGGATAACTGTAGGCTTGCATGCCATGGCTGAACCGCCTCAAAAAAAGGGTTCGGAAACCACAGCGATTTCTTGATCGCTTTCGGGAGAGATGGCCTTGCCTTCACATGTCCAGGCTACCTCAGCACACATTCTGCACCGTGTGCAAGACAGACTTCGATATCAGTCACGAAGGGGCAACAGGTCTGCAGCCTGGAGACCTCCCGTCTCATGCCTCCCATCCTCACTAACTTAGCTATTCTGAACATCTGAATTTACTGTTGTATTCTGAACATCTGAATTTACCGTTGGACATGCCAAGGCATGAGACAGGAGGAGCATGACCACCCCTGAAACGTTCATAGTGTCAATAGGCTAGCCTATCGCACCTGCCATCCTTCCCATTAGTTGGGGAAAGTTAGAAAAGTGGTGGAATGGCTAGAAAACTTAAAGGTTTTAGACAGACGAGGTGCTGATTAACGTAAGATAAAGGTAACAGTTAGGCTATTTTTTTTAGCCTAATTGAATTTATGAACTTTAATAATGACCTTGACATCATAACCATTGACCACCACAGTCCAGCTGTGACGAGCTCAGTTAATGATACATAGCATACAATAGGGCTTATAATGGCTAAGCCTAAAACTTAAATCCACTGTGGGGCTGCTATGCAGACTTAAACAATCAAACAAACAATCAATCTATGGCTAGTAAACTAGCTGACGCGCTCTCTTCTACCTGACACAGCTCACTAGTCTTTTGTTGAAATCACAGACTCCAATAGTCATCGTTGCGTTGTGCTGGGAATTTATTGATCACAAAGTTCTTCATGTCACCGTGCAAGAAACCATGTGTCCATCAAGTTCCATTAACAAACATTTCATCATCCACATGAGCGTTGCGAACTGTAGCGATTTGATGCGGTCAAAAACTGTTTGTGCTCCTTCACTTAACAGCACCCCTAGTTACCTGTTGAAAGGTTCCTACCTATATAGGCTCATGTGCCTACTAGTGCCTCCAGTGGACAATTTGTTTCCTTCACCCAAACCAATGAAAATGGCTCTTACAGGGCTATTTGTTAGGCCAATGTGATGGCAACTGACATAATGCAGTGTCAGCCATGTCAACCTTTTAAAAGCCTATCTGAAAATATCTGACCCATGTTATTTGTGTCTCTGCCAGGCTTTTTTAGTAGTTGCTTTAGGCCTATTTAAAGTTGTTTTATGAGTAAATCATTACTTTGACTACTTAATTTCCCTTCAGTAATCAGAAGAAGGCTATAAGTTGGTATATAACCTGGTCTGACTCTCATCTTTAACACAGAAGTACTTAGGCCTATTTATTAGCTCCTTCCGCCTCCTATTGGTTAGACTAACAAAAGTATATGGGCACAAAATATTGCACAGGATATTAGAAAACATTTGTGTAGTTTCACACACCTACAACCATTCATCCACTCCATTCCTCTACACAGTGATACTAATTTATTGTAATCTAGGGGGGTTGTACTAAAAGGTTGCTTCAAGGTTGGCAGCCTCCGGCTGTCTCAACTTAGTCACTCCTCAGCCTTACTGGTTCTAGTCGCTGCACAGATTAGACTAGGTCAAGCCTTGCTTTATCTGTTATCCTGGATTTATAAATTCTTCTTTTGTGAAACAGCCCCCTGGCCTGCATGATCAAAACGTTGTTCTAAACTTGCCATTTTTAGCGTGTAGCTCGCTAGCTCAAAGTTTGTTGTTGTTTCCCAAAACGAACTGAGTTTTGCAAGGCGAAGAGCATCTGGCAATTTTCTGGTGAATGAACTTGATGTCGGTGATTGAGGCTGAAGTCCTATGGATTGGTCACCTCATCAGCCCTTGCATTTTCTCCATTCAAACAGAACTAATATAGTTAAACATGGTAAACTATGATTTACTCCCACCTCCCATTAGTTCTTCTAACTCTTGTATCATTATCTCTGCATGTTTCCCTTGGGTCTACCAAAGGAGCCCTCAGCAGATGTCAAGCTGGCAACCGTAGCAGGAAAGAAGGGCATAAAGGCCGAGGAGGAGGAGCAGCCTACAGCACCTCCTGCAGCTGCAACAGCAACAGCAGTGAAGGAGGAAGAGGAGGAGTATGTGGTGGAGAAGGTGTTGGACCGCAGAGTGGTGAAGGGAAGAGTAGAGTTTCTGCTCAAATGGAAGGGGTTCTCGGAGTAAGTATTAGTCTATAATATTAATACTTGTTCATTTAAAAATTGCAGATAATCTGCAGCATAAATTTCGGCATTGTATCATGCCCTCAAAGTTGAATGTCTTTTGACACTAAGTTGCAGACCCACAAATAACCTTACAAAATGACAATAGAAAAAAGGAATAATACGAATTACCAATTAGAGTGAGAATGTATTGCCTAAAAACAAAGCCTGAGGAGATTTTCTTCTGTCTGCACTCACCTTTCCAGTGAGGATAACACATGGGAGCCGCAAGACAACCTGGACCCCGACCTTATCACAGAGTACATGCAGAAACACGAGGAGGAGAAGAAGGAGGGCAAGAGGAAAGTTTTCAGTGAGGCCTCGGGTGACTCAGAGGAGAGAGGGAGCAAGAGGAAGGAGGAGGAGGAGGTGAGCGAAGGAAAGAGGTTACTCCAGACTGAAGAGTCCCAGAAATTTAATCTCAATATGAATTAATATTAATATACTACTACTACAGATGAATAGGGTAAAATATGTAACCAGCAGATATAACCATGAAACTCTCCCAGTTGATTACTTACATTAACATGAGAAGAAAATGTATTATACATTTTCTGTAAGTAAATGTTTAAATATTTAGGCATTATCTAATTAAATATGCACTAATTTGCATATATTTTAAAAAATCGAAATCTGAGTATTGGATAAAGCCAGGTTCAAAATTATTTTTTTCAATGTGTTCACATATTAGATGGGGACAAAATTACAGAGGGATTTATGGATATCTACTTTTATTATCCTGTAAATCAGAATATACTGTTAATAGCCTTAAAAAATTGATTTTCGCCATGTTTTTTGGAATAAAATGTTATATCAATCAGGCTAGGAATAATATATTTACAAATTCCTCTGTACATGTCTTCATAATATAACTAGGTACAAGACTGGAAAGTTTGTTGTATATAAGTACTACTGAAGTGGAGATTGCGGACTTGGCGTATGAGAGATTTAGTTTAGTTTAATTTCTTTTCTTTTTTTCGGTCATCTGTAACTTGCAACAGTCAAACATACATAGCGACAAGAAACAAACAAGACCGAAAAGGTGTAGGCTGAAGCCACAGCTCATTACACCTACCCTTTTTACATGAAAGTATATTTTTCCATACAAAAATTAAAGTTACAGAAACTAAATATACGCTATATACCCCAGTATAACAGAAGAAGTCCAATACATTTTGTACACATTCTGGTATTCACACTTCTGTTTTATATTTGTTAATCACCTTATATTTAAAGATTCTTTTTAATCTTTTTCAAGTCACTTTCTAATTCATTCCACAGTTTAACTCCATACATCGAGTCACTCCTTTGTTTTTCATTTGTTCTGCTTTTTGGTCTAGTAAAAGTACAACTTTCCCTCAGTTTATAATGGCATTCTCTTATTTGAAACAGCCTTTGGATACAGTCTGGCAACATACTATTAAATACTTTGTACATTAGAGCTGCGATTTTAAAGTCTACATGTTCACTAAATTTAAGTACCTGATTTGTCGATTCATGATAATTTACCCTATTTATAATTCTAATTGCTCTTTTCTGCAGTAAGAAGATTGGATTTATAATTGTTTTATATGTTTTCCCCCAAACTTCAACACCATAAGTTACATATGGAAGTATGAGGGATTGATATAATAAATGCAAAGAATTTGTATTAAGAATATATTTGGTTTTATTCAGAATAGCTATGGACTTTGATATTTTGTGATCAAGGACAACTCCCAAAAATGTGTTTTACTCTTTCTATTTCAATATTGTCTAACGTAATTTGTTTTTTTAAGACCCAAGTTCCAATGTCCAAAAGTTTTATTTTGTTCAGACAGCTAAGATTAAACCATCGCTTTAAAGCATTTAGTTCATTTCCTCTGTATCCAAAATTAAGATTTTTATATTAAAACAAATTGGTGTCCTAACAAACAAAACCAAATTTAATATTTTAGACACATTACAAATAATTTATATAAATAAAACAATTTAGGACCCAGAACAAAAGTCATTTTGAGACAATGAATTTAAAATATTGTAAAATTACAAATCATATTAAAACATTCAACAAGTAAACCACAGAATTGAACCAACAATGTACAACTGAATAAAACAATGCCAAATCAGACCTTCATCAGAACCACAAATGCAACTCATCAGTCTTCTATGTCCCTTGGAACACACAATGTCCACACAGAACACAAAGTTCACCCATGAGGGTTGAAAGCCTAGCTCGCCATGCCTGCACCATATGTAGGCCCCTCAACCCCTCTCTTCCTGATGCCTTTTCAGCTTCTTAGCTGTGCTCAGAGTCTTTCTGCAACGTTTTGCACTCTCAGACTGGATGGATTCGGCTTTTGTGATCCTCAGCATGTCGGTTTCCCTGATGGTGGTGACAGTAACGACAGTGCTTTCCAGCCAAAGCTTATCCATTTCCTCATCTGTAATCTTTCCTTCATGCCTGGAAGCTTCTTTAAGGGCACACGCATGGCAATAGGAGGATAGAACCTCAAAGTCGATCACCAGTCCTGTAAAAATATCGATGCACACCCCGATCCCATAGTGTGATGTGAACCCTCTTTTCTGCCAAGTGCCATCAAAAGACACACTGATATTTATGACCGCATCTGCATCCTCCCTCAGCAGCTCTGCCACATCTGTATCAATATCCGCATAGGCCTGCCTGACCTGGTCCCTGGTCCTGTGAAGTGACTCCAGACCCCTCTCAATTTCTGCCGCTAAAATTAAATGTGTATTGTATCAATAACTGTTTTGTTTTTATAGATACAGTACACAAGAATCTGTACTGTAAAAGTAAGTAAACTGACCACCGCAACACAATATAATGAATGAGATGGCATTTTATTCTTCTTATAAATACATCCTTATTCCATCCATACAAAACAAATATTGTTACAGTAACGTTATGTTACAAGGTTGTAATAGCCACACATATTGGGCCATTTTTGACATTAGAAATTCTACAGGCTGCTTCAACTTTTCTGACACAACCCCGTTTCCATAACCTACCTGTCACTCTCTGGCCGTGCCTCTGATAAGTTTTAAGGTGAAGGCCAGGGAGCTCCAACACCTTGCTTATTTTTCTGAGAGCTGCATATCCCAATCCTAACTCGTGTGCCAAGAGGACCATTCGCACATTCACATCAAATGCGACATTGTTTCTTGACTCATCTCGAAGTTGCGTAGATGTGTACACGCTCCTGCGGTACTTGTCATCTTTACACAGACAGCACTCGAGCAATAAACTGCTACAGAAGCCATGATTCTGTGGATGTATATTAATTATAAGCCCTGACATACCACAATTAGGACAAGTTAAATCACCAATCAAGCAGCCACTGTTGTGTAGCGTGTGCTTCACCTTTATTTACAGATTGGCTTATATCTAAACCACCCCTCCGTTTTCCCATCGACAGCTTACGTTCAGATGCGCTTCCCGAGGGCATTTCACCGGGTAATCCATCATTAATTTTCCTTTTCCCCCTTGCAAGTGACAACTGCTGTACTCTTTTCGATGATTGATTGACGTGAAGTCATTTTCATTCATTCACTCAAAAGGTCTATTCTAAACCAATCACGTTGTCAGAAATTGGCATCAGCCAATGAGATTGCGCATTTAGAGTTAAATCCCCCCCCCTTTTACTTTCACAATTGGTGGCTGATGAAAAGGATATGACCATATTTGGACCAGACAGCATTGTAGAGGAGAGAGAGAGCTTTCCAACGGTATATGTGATGACAGGGTGCAGACAGCGATCGCGGAGCAGCGGGATGATTTAGACGCAAACAGACAAAGTGTAGTAAAATAAAGACTAAAATGTGTATTTTGGACTTTTTTTCACCACAAGTCTGAAAGAAGACATGTTGAAGACAAATATCCCAAAATCTCGAAATTGACCAGTGAAAAAAAACTATGTTAAAGGATGAAAAATACCCAGAATGTATGAAAGGTTTGTGTTATTTTAAAGTTACCATGGAATTTCTAACAAAGTAAAACTGAAGAGATTGTGCAAATGTTTTAGTTTTTAAATTGCCAATCATTTGAATGGGGAAACTTGCCTGAAAATTGTAGAATATTTCTGAACTTATAAAAGTTATGAAAAGTACATTTGCTTCCATAATACCATGTCTGCAACAGACACATATTTTCCTTCATTTTGTCATAAATTATTGTATGAATATTTTGAGTGACAGCAAGTCCAGGGTTTAAGAAGGTTGTTCACTAACTCTCTCTCTATCTCTCTGTTTGTCTGTTGCTATAGAAACAGAGAGGAGGAGAGGGACCCAAACGTCACCACTGTCAACACTGTGACAAATCCTTCACAACATCTGGATATTTAAAGATGCATCAGAGAGTTCACACTGGAGACAATCTACACCGCTGTGATCTATGTGGGGCAGTTTTCACACTACATTGTTACCTAAAAAGGCATCAACGCATTCACACTGGAGAGAAGCCTTACAGCTGTGATCAATGTGGTTCAGCTTTCAAGCGACAGAATAACCTAAAAAAACATCAACGCATTCACACTGGAGAAAAGCCTTACCGCTGTGATCTATGTGGTAAAACCTTTTCTCAGAATGGTAACCTTAAAGCTCACCAGCGTGTTCACACTGGAGAGAAGCCTTACAGCTGTAAACAATGTGGGGGAACTTTTTCTATGAGTAGTGCGCTTAAAAGACATCAACACATTCACACTGGAGAGAAGCCATACTGCTGTGAACAATGTGGGAAAACTTTTACTGAAAGTAGTGACCTTATAAAACACCAGCGCGTTCACACTGGAGAGAAGCCGTACTGCTGTGAACAATGTGGGAAAATGTTTTCTCAGAGTAGTGACCTTAAAAAACACCAGCTCATTCACACTGGAGAGAAGCCGTGCTGGTGTGAACAATGTGGGAAAATGTTTTTTCGGAGCAGTAGCCTTAAAAAACACCAGCTCATCCACACTGGAGAGAAGCCGTATTGGTGTGAACAATGTGGGAAAAAATTTTCTCGGAGTAGTAACCTTAAAAAACACCAGCTCATCCACACTGGAGAGAAGCCGTACTGGTGTGAACAATGTGGGAAAGTGTTTTCTCAGAAAAGTAGCCTTAAAAGACACCAGCTCATTCACACTGCCTCGTTGTGAACATGTTTCCAAGCCAAGCTGTTTCCTCCTGCCTCCTCCTCATGCCCTCATGATAGCTGTGTTGTTATTTTCTGATCTTCTCTCCAGTGCTTGAATTGGAAGAAAAAAGGTGCCGGTACTCTATTGCATTGGCAAATCATTATGACATTTGAGATTTCTATAGTGAAAAACAAAACTTGGAGATATTGCTGGTACAACAACAATTTTTTTGTTATTTATTAACAATTTAAATGTCTGCATTTCTTTAAACAAGGTGTGTGTGTGTGTGTGTGTGTGTGTGTGTGTGTGTGTCAAAACGGAACTCCTCTAAGTCTACAGCGGTGCTGAGATTGGAACTGTACAATCCCTAGGGACGGATACACACACACACACACACACACACACACACACACACACACACACACACACACACACACACCAGAGACAGGGGGAACAGGGTTTATGCCAGACAAAATTATAGAGTAGCTGCCGAGATGGCAGTGAATTCAGTCTATATTCTGCTGTGATATTAACCAAATTGGCTATTCTAAAGAAACAGTAGAATATTAAGTTAAATGATTTGATTATTTGATATTTGAAAGTAGCATATATTTCTGGCATGAAAAAACACAATTATTTATTAATAATATTTAAGAGGTGTTCATATTTACAGAGTGGCAAAAGGGATGGCAAAAGGGATCTATGGGGTTGTTCATCAGCTCATCAGGAGCCCAGGAACATGGGGGTCATCAGCTCTTTTGGTGCCTTTGTGAGGCACAGGCTTTCAGAAATAGAACCAGAAGTAAAGGATTAGTTGGCAGTGTGGGGATGCATTTAGTGAGGAAGTTACATTAAATAAATTGTAATCTATTGTGCTGACACATTCATTGCCAAATAGGGCTGAAACGATTTCTTGAATAATTTGATTACAAAAAATCCTCGAAGCAAAAGTCTTTGCCTCAAAGCTTCGTTAAATCAATGTAATTAAGGTTGTACGGCTCACTGTGTTTCCGCACGGAGGATTATTACTAGCGCAGGAAGGAAGACGAAAATAGCGAGGGTCTAAGAGAAGAGACAGGCGAGAGAAAAGTTTGGGATCATTTTAAATTGCAAACAAGCTACTACATCATCTCTGTAGAAAACATCCAGTCTACTCCTCCATTCCACGGAGCGAACCCGACACAAGGTAGCTAGCTAACGTCTGCTACTCTCGTCCACCGCGCTGTTTTACACAACTAGCCTGTAGCATGCTACTCTGCTAACAGCCATGTTTTACACAAGTTAAAACGAAAGCTGTCAGTTTGTAGTCTAACTGTTTATTAGTTTGCTACTAATCTTTGGAAACTTAGCTGCTGCCGGAGACAAACCGCCCCCCGCATGGCTACTTCATTTGGACGTGAATGACGTCATCGTGCCGGTGATGTCTGCATTCTTTATTGTTTCTCCTCACTGTGTATTAGGCTTCTGAAAGCGTGTCCCCCAGAACAGTGTAGTTGAGTAGCCCTGCTGTAAGCTTAGTATCGTCACATTTATCCTCTGGTCAGTGAACAGCTCTTTTGCATATCCAGTGCAAAGAGCCAGAGGCAAGAAGGGGAAGGGGGTGAAAAATATTAACATTTGGGCCACCAAAAATGTACTTGGAATTTGGCAATAATAATGTTTTGCTTTTTCAAATACAATTTTTTTACAGTCATGCTGACAGCTTTTTCGAACTAGTGTCCGTGGAGAAGCTAACTTCTGATAGGGTGGGCCGACTGCTTGCCTGTACGTGATTCATCAAGATCTGAGGTAAACACATAGTGCCCTCTGGGTAATGTAGTTTATGTAACGTTAGGGTCATCTCTCTGACACGGACGCTTTTGGAGCGTCAAGTGACTGTCCTGATACTGAATTGAGCTAATGCTAGCTTGTGTCAGGTTATGTTGTATGTTGTTGGTTATGTTTTATTTGAGTGATTATTATTATCTCAGTAAGATACTAAAAACTATGTTATGTGTGTCACTGAACAGTTCCTTGCGTCATTGCCCATAGATCCAAACTTTACATCAGAAATAAACATTTTTACAGCCTGGTACAAAAAACGGTTTTGAACTATGAAGCTAATTTCACACTTCATAATAACTGTTTATATAACTCACCTGTTTAACCCTCATGCCCTCCTCGGCCATTTTTGTAAAGTTTCTTTTTTCATTTTGTGATAATTTTTGCTGTGTTACTGCTTATGGCATGACATTTTGTAGGAACCTTTCCTTTTAGTCAAATTTAAATCCAGTGTTTTTTACTCTTACATGTCTTTTATACTTAAATGATTCATTTTGTACCCTCTGGACACCTTTTGAGGCAAAAATGTCCACGCACACAAAAACTGTTATTAAATCATCATATATCAATATTTTTTTCTGTTTTTTTTCATAAATCATTTAAACAACTTCTAACTTAATCATGACCACCAGACATTCAATCATTTTCCGGATTTCTACCCTTTAAATGCCAGTTTATGTATTTGAAGTATGTCATTATTTATAAAAAAAAAATATGTAGAAGGGGCTTTGGTGGTGATTAGAGGCATGGATATGTCAAGGATAAGCATCAAAATTAATTTGATTGCATTAGTTTTTTTATGTATTTCCAGATACTCCCTCTGGACACCTTTTGTGGACAAAAATGCCCCATTGACTTCCATTATAACCACATGTTTTTATCTCACTGCCTTTTACAGTATTTCACCAGATTCAACTATTTTGCCCTTGTAGGCCGATGCATGAAATCCTTTGTATTTTTTCCAGTTATATTATGGAGGTGTGTGTGTGTGTGTGTGTGTGTGTGTGTGTGTGTGTGTGTGTGTGTGTGTGTGTGTGTGTGTGTGTGTGTGTGTGTGAGAGAGAGAGAGAGAGTTTGTGTAAATCTGTAAACAAGCGCTAATAATTTTAGTGGTGAAAAAAGTGCACCTTACATTTGCCATTTATGTTTTATAGAGCCGTGTCTGTGTGTGCTTGCGTGTCTGTGTGTGAGAAAGAGTTGTGTAAATCTGTAAACAAGAGCTGATAATTTTAGGCGTGAAAAAGGGCTTTTGAAGGATGCATTTAATGTGTCTTTGAAGACGTGCTTGAATAAAAACATTGGGCCTTATTCACCAATATCTTCCTAAGTTTTCTCTCAAATATGTTCTTAAGAAGGTTTCTAAGAAAAGTTTACGCCGGATTCATGACGTGTTCTTAAACAGCAGATTTGTTCGCACCTGTTCAGAGCAGTGGTCAGTAAATGTATATTTTTAGGCTGCTTACACATTCAGTCGGTCCGTGATCATCTGCCTCGCTTTCTCTCGCTGTTTCATTACAGCGGCCGTGTTTCCTTTTTATAAATAATGGGTCTCATTCACCAATATCTTCCTAAGTTTTCTCTTAAATATGTTCTTAAAAAAGTCCCTAAGAATAGTCTACATTGGATTAATGACTTGTTGTTAAACAACAGAATTGTTCGCATCTGTGTTCTTAGGATTGATGAGTCCCACGTCTTCGTAACTGAAAGCGCGTGCCAGTTGTTCCTAATTAGCATAAGAAAACGCCCCGAAAATTCCCACATAAGGACATGACACTTCCTGTGCACCTCCTGGGAGACAGCTTGTCGGAGCCGCGGTGGAGGAAGTACTGAATCTCAGTACTTAAATAAAAGTACAAATAACCAGAGACATATTTACTTCAGTAAAAGTAGAAGGTGTCCACTACCACAAACAAGGCCCGGCTTTTAAGAAAAGTTCCTATCCTAACCATGAAACGGAAATATGTTGTTAGAATCGGAATGCGGTTGGTTTTATTCATGGATGTATTTCATTTTCTTTAACCATGCAAGTAAGCAAATAAAGTGTGTGAAGCAGCGCAAATGGGGAGATGTGAAGAGGTCCAGCCAAATAAATAAGATATGAACGCGTCTTACGCAGCCTGGCGGAGGAGTAAACGACGCTGTGGAGAGAAATAGATATAGCAACTATGATTTAAAAACGGGAATAATAAAAACAAACGTTTTCATTTTCACTTTTACCGGAGGCTGTATTACCGAGGGTCAGCGGCGCTGCGCCCGGGCTCTGGAGCACCGGAGCCGGCTTGGATCAGCGGTGCCCCATGTATACAGTATCTACGGCAACCAAACTTCACTGGTGAATCATCAATTATCAACAAATGATCAGAAATACATTACAGTACAATACTATCATTGTAAACGACTGTAGAATTAAATAAAATGCAGTAAGCAATCATTTGGAGCAAATTGTCATCACTCAAATGTGCGTAAGATTGCTTTTCAGTGTTCGTAGATTTTGTTCTTAGCTAAGAACAAATCCAAGTTAAGAAAACATTAGTGAATGCCAGAATCTTCTAAAAAAGTGCGTAAGAAGGGTTTAAGAACACATTTCTTCGTAAGAACGGTTGGTGAATGAGGCCCATTGTCTCCTGCATTTGTTGTAAACAAAAACAACTATTAGTGTGTTTATGCACCTGGCTATAGAGAAGAAGAAAGACCTGGAGCAAAGAGAAGGAGCCTTTATCTTCCAGCCAACTGCAGGACTCCTCTGAAGATCAAGGGGGTAAGTAAATGTTGGACAAAAACAAGCAGTAAAAAGTGTTTCCCAGTGTTTCCTCGACACATGAAGGAGGAAAGTGTCTGTAAAGTGACCTGAAGAGACTTCAGGTCACTTCTAAACAACAGCAGAATGTTATCTGAGTTCACATCAGTGAAAAACAGGGAGAGTCCAAACTGGTCAGACAGCTTTCAACAACTGGAGCATGCTAAGAGCCTGGTCAAGATTGTATTCATTGACTTCAGCAGCACTTTTAATACAATCCAACCCCACCTGCTGGTGAGAAAATTGGTGCATTTGGGAGTAAATCCCCAATTGATTTTATGGATCTATGATTTCTTGATGGACCGTAGTCAGCAGGTCAGATTTAACGTATGTATATCATCCTCAAAAACTATAAACACAGGGGCACCACAAGGGTCTGTTCTGTCGCCTATCCTATACACCAGGGGTCATCAACTAAATTTTTCCAAGGGCCCAAATTTTTCTTAACAGACATTCTGGGGGCCGGACTTTCAAATAAATAAAATAAAATGAATTTATACCTCATATGCCTATTCTTGTTCAAAAATTTTACTTTCTTATTGAATTAATGCTATTTTTTACATGTATTAGTGTGAGCAAATGCCTACAAACATGGAAACTCCATAATGATAACTGGCTCTTTAACTAGAAAAATATTTCAGACTAGGAGACAGTTCACTGAGGACTGATGGTTAAAGTCTGTGATTATGGAAACATTGTAGTATGCAGTGTCAGATAAACATTTCACTGTCAAAGAGGCTGAAGAAAAGTTGGCGTGGAAAAGCCCAGCTTTAATGATGAATGGACGGATAAGCAGGCTATGCACTCATCATGTATGCCTAATTTGAAATGAAAGATGCTGTTGCAAAATAATACAACCGGCATCATCATAATCAAGAATGAAGAGGGTGAACATAACGATCGTGTCATTCATGTGCATATTAAGTAGCCACATGCATCTGTTTTGGTTTTAATATAGCCTTAGACTTACCAATGGAGAGTTTGGTTTGTTCAGCCAGTAGTTAAGTTTACAAGAACTGTCAAGATTCCCGGCAAACTAAGATAAACAGTTAGACTAAAAACCGACAGCTTTTGTTTTTGCTTGTTTGTAAAAATTCGCTATTTGCAGAGTAGAGCTGTTTGCGCAAAACAGCACAGTGAACAAGAGTGAACTGAGCAGACAGAGCAGATTGAAATATCACTTTCTACATGTTTATGCTGGTCTAAGTATTTACTTTTTACTCACGAAGGTTTAACTGTAGCCTATTTACAGAAAAGAGACAGCGTGAGTTCATCTGCCCCAGCAGCCGTTGGTAATCCTCTCTGTATCGTTCCCAGTCAGGTGCTGCGTGTTTTAAGGCACACACATCTCGGCTCAGCTGTGTGTGTGTTTTAAGGCACACACATCTCGGCTCAGCTGTGTGTGTGTTTTAACGCACACACATCTCGGCTCAGCCGTGTGTGTGTTTTAACGCACACACATCTCGGCTCAGCTGTGTGTGTGGAGCTCGGGCATCGGTGTACAGAATCCCGGCATGTGAATAGAGATGTAAATACAGGGGGCTGGTTTTTGCTCTAAATGCTTGAAATGATAAATAACAGAACGCAGCTTTTCCTCTTTACATTTTGTGAATTCATAATTATTCTGCGGGCCAGACTAAAAGCTTTGGCGGGCCGGATGTGGCGTGCCGCCAGTTCATGACAGCTGCATACACATTATACACCCACAATTGTCAAGCTTCTTCTTCAGTCCACACTTCTTTTAATTATGCTGACGACACAGAATTGGTTGTTTTTTTAAAGTCTGACATTTCTTCTATGAAAGTATTTCAGAGAGAATAACAGGGTTTCACTAAGTGATGTTCTGATAATTTTCTTTACATCAACACTGGCACTTTCACTGGATGGTAGATCTCCATTTCTTGAAAACTATTCTTAGCTAATCTTTTCTGTAATATAAGTCATTTTTATGTTTTGTCAACGTCAGATATTTTGTCATTGTCATTTCTGCAGTATTGTTATTCTTTTCTTTTATAGAAATCTTTTATAATATTCTCCTTATATATGTTTACTGGTTTGTCTGTTTTTAGAGAAGATGTTGGGACAACAAGGGCGCTTGACCTTGAAGTTGAACTTGGCCGTGGTACATTTGATCAGAAACTCATTTGTACTTTGACAGTGAGTTGTTTATACTTTTACTGCATTACAGAATTACCATAATATTCTGTACTGCAGTAAAAGTACCAACAAATGAGCCTGTGTTTGTTGTACTATAATATATGATGAGATTTTTCTTTCTGATGCGTTCAGGTCTAAACTACATTTTGCTTTTTTGATCAGTTTTATATGATGCTGCAATGATTATTTTCATTATTGATTAACCTGCTGATTATTGCTTTGTGTTTTTAGGAAGCACTGGTTCAGTTATTAGATATTATCAATGGTATTTTATCAATATTAGTAAAGTTATGAAAATGTATATCTTGATCTCTTTATCAGATTGAATAAATAATCATCAGGGCACCATCCTAAACCCAGGGACCATAACTGAACTCTGGATGCAGTCTCTTAAGGATGCAGCTATTAAATAACTTAATGAATGAATCTCATATTTATTAAGTGAACATTGAAGGAGTGAATACGAGCACTGACCTGCACAACCAGACAACTGCTCTTTAAAGTGTAATACAATTTATTTAACTTCAGCAACACCAATTGAATAAACAATAACCCTTTTTTCATACTCCACTACAACTGTGTGTGTGTGTGTGTGTGTGTGTGTGCTGTGTGTGGGTGTGGGTGTGGGTGGGCGGGCAATGTAACTACGCAGGTGGCTACACCACATAAGAGTTCAAGATGGCGAGGGAAGCCATTGAGTTGAAACTTAAGCATACATTGCAGGAGTAATGTATAAAATTTATAATGCAGCGCCTAGGTTGGCGTGGAGTTGAGCTAAGTTGCACTAACATCCGATCTGTGCAGTCAAAGACTATTTGAGTGTCGGAAGGGCATGTACATGTGTTTGTGTGTGTAAGCAAGGGCGTGTCTGTAACAGCCCCACAATGGGAACAAAGGGGAGTTCATTGTCTAAAAGAAATCTTTGGCAAGGTTGGCGATTGCCCAGGCCTGAGTATCGATCTAGACTGGCATGACGTATGGTCTAACATTGCAGAAGTATCAAGCAATCCAGACCATCAGCAGATTCTCTACAATTTCATTCATAGAACATATCTCACCCTGGTGAAAATGCACCACATGAAAATAATTAACAGCTCTTTATGCACTTTCTGCCCACTAAAAGCCCAGGTTACTTTTCTTCACATGTTCTGGGAATGCTCTCCTGTTTGCCAGTTCTGGAACAATATTGCATCCAAAATTTCCACCTTGATTAATGTTACTGTACCCGTTACTGTCAGCGTTTTGATTCTGAATGACTTGTCAGCCTTTCAGCTCTCTAAAGCTCAAATACGTGCTGTGTTATATTAATATCAATATCTTTGCAAAGCTCCTAGCCTGTCGTTTGGAGCCTCATATTTCAAAATTAGTGAACTCTGACCAAACAGGATTCATAAAAACGAGACCAGCAGCAGATAATGTTAGATGTGTCAGGGTACAAAGGCGGACTCAAAAGCACAACTCAGAGCAGGGAGTAAAGGTACGTAGTTTATTGTCCAGAGAACAATCCAGGCAAAGGTACAAAATTGGCAGGCAGTAGAGGTGGTCAAAAAACAAACAAAAGGTCTGATAAACACCGGAACAATTGAACACTGGGAATAACGCTGGAGAGTGAGACACAAGGTACAACAACAATCTGGCACAGGGAAGTGGGAATGGTGGGTATTTATGCATGGGGACTGGGGAAGCTGAAAACAAACAGGTGAAACACATTAGGGCGGAGACAGGTAATCAAAAAAGGCGGGAAACAAATAAAGGCAGGAAGACAAGGGAAGTAAATGAAGACAAACAAGGGATTACAAAATAAAACAGGAAGTCCAGGAAAACAAGCAGAAAACACAATAAGAGCGGGGCACACGTGACAAGATGCCTTCTCCACATTGTTGATGCGGTGGAGGACAGTAAGACTCCATTGTCACTTCTTTCGCTTGATGCAATGAAAGCTTTTGGCTTGGCTTGAGTGGCCATTTTTATGCCTTGAGAACACTAACTCCTCTTTATTTCCAGTTTCTAGATCCTCCCGCCAAGGTTGCCCCTTTTTTTCATTTCTCTAGAACATATCTCACCCCGGTGAAAATGAACCACATGAAAATAATTAACAGCCCTTTATCATGAAATAAATAAATGAGGCAATAAATACATAAATAATTAAATAAATTTAATTATTTCATGGTACTTTTATTTCATTAGTCCACATTTATTTATTTCAAGAGACTTTTATTTTCCTAATGCCACATGTATTTATTTCAAGAGACTTTTATTTTCCTAATGCCACATTTATTTATTTCACTCTCTATTTATTTCAAGTTCTTATATGCAAATCAGGGGGCGCAGCTATCTCTCAAACTCAAGCACAAGATTGCTGAGGATTTCTGTGTACATGAGGATGTGTTCTTCCATCAACCCCACTTCTTTAAGGCTGGTAAAAGGTGCCAAATTCCCTAAATGTAGAGACAAAGACAAAAAAAGGCAAAAAGAACAGTATAAGATGCAAGAAGAAATCGTGGTGTTCCATTTCATTAAGTAGGTTAAATGTACATTAGACCTTACTTTAATTAGTTACTCAGAAAACTATAAATTACGGTAATCTATATTTTGTATCTGTTTACCCCAAACACTGCACACAATAACATTATGCTTAATAACGAGCCCATTTTATTATGTAATTTGAATTGCAATTAGGCCTCACCTGTTGAGGGATGTCTGTTGAGCAACAAGAGTTTTTGCTTGAAGGCTCTGACTTGATCATAAAACTGGCTGATTACCTGGTCCTTCCCTTGGAGCTGAAGATTCAGAGTATTCAGTAGCTCTGTAATGTCCACAAGAAGCCAGGTCGGGACTGTGCGCAGATCATTAAATGTTCTTACACTTGATGTTTTCTCTACAGAGTTCACCAGGAGAGCTCAGAGGGCCTCGGTGGGCAGTCTGCCCCGCAGCAGCAAACAGACCTGGACTCCATATTTACAGTGTGTACATATTGAAAGAAAGTTTAAATTATTAACAACAGATTAAATGATAAACTACCATTCAGATCCCAATAGTCTCCATGCTGCTCTTTTCAAACCAGCAGGCCTTTAGACATTACTTCTGGTCCTTTGTGTCGCTTTGGATAAAAGCGTCAGCTAAATGACATGTAATGTAATGTTGTGTTGAGGCCCCTCCTTACTTGGTTTAACTCAGATGTGTCTGTTTGCTGGCGTACCTTAGAAGATGCTATGACAGAGCCTTGGTGACTCCATGACGTTCTCTTTGCTAATGTCTTTAACAAACATATTGCCATATAGCTTGTAACTGGCATGCTTTTCCCCCATTATTCAATAATACAGCACTACTGATTGGTGGGAGGCCAACAACAGCCCCACAATGGGAACAAAGGGGACTTCATTGTCTAGAAAACATTTTTAGCGAGGTTGGCTTGTTACCCTTCTCCGACTTACAAAACGCATTCAATGTACCATGTTCCTCTTTTTTCTTCTACCTCCAGTTAAGATCGGCACTCAAGGCAAACTACCATTCAGATCCCAATAGTCTCCATGCTGCTCTTTTCAAACCAGCAGGCCTTCAGACTGATAGATGAATCACATGTTGAGTTCTTTAAACTAAAGGTTCAGTTTATCATTCTGTTCCAGCTGTTGGAGGAAAGCATCGTCACTTTTGAAAAGAACAAGCTGAAGAAGTTTCGGAAGGTTCTGACTCCAGATTACCAAGAATGCTTAGAGAGTCAGAGGGAGTATGATGTGTTGGACAGTGAGGATGAAGAGCAGAGGAGGTGCAGCAGAGATACATTTCTGAAGATCACACTGTACTTCCTGAGGAGAATGAATCAGAAGGAGCTGGCTGACCGTCTGCAGAGCAGTAAGAGGTTTTTAACAGATTTATCATGATGGAAAGAGGAAATGGAGGCAAATGTGAGAAGTGTATATTTCCAAACTATGCTGTAACTAAACTGCAGACATTTGCATCCAATCAAGGGCTGTTTTTCTTAAAACTGATACAGCCTTAAATGTTGACATTCTCTGATTTAATTTCAGAAACCCGTGTTGCAGTATGCTGCCCTAAATTCAAGTCCAACCTGGAGAAGAAGTTCCAGTGTGTGTTTGAGGGGACTGCAAAAGCAGGAAACCCAACCCTTCTGAATATGATTTACACGGCAATCTATATCACAGATGAAGGGGCTGCAGAGGTGAATGAAGAACATGAGGTCAGACAGATTGAAATAGCATCCAGGAAACCAGACAGACCAGATACAATAATCAGACAAGAAAACATGTTTAAAGCAGCACCTGGAAGAGATGAACCAATCAGAATAGTGATGACAAAGGGAGTGGCTGGCATCGGGAAAACAGTCTTAACACAGAAGTTCACTCTAGACTGGACTGAAGGCAAAGCCAACCAGGACATCCAGTTAATATTTCCATTCACTTTCAGAGAGCTGAATGTGCTGAAAGAGAAAAAGTACAGCTTGGTGGAACTTGTTGATCACTTCTTTAGTGAAACCAAAGAAGCAGGAAACTGCAGGTTTGAAGAGTTCCAGGTTGTGTTCATCTTTGACGGTCTGGATGAGTGTCGACTTCCTCTGGACTTCCACAACGCTGAGGTCCTGACTGATGTTACAGAGTCCACCTCAGTGTGTGTGCTGCTGACAAACCTCATCAGGGGGAAACTGCTTCCCTCTGCTCGCCTCTGGATAACCACACGACCTGCAGCAGCCAATCAGATCCCTGCTGAGTGTGTTGACATGGTGACAGAGATCAGAGGGTTCACTGACCCACAGAAAGAGGAGTACTTCAGTAAAAGATACAGAGACAAGAAGCAGGCAAGCAGAATCATCTCCCACATCAAGACATCACAAAGCCTCCACACCATGTGCCACATCCCAGCCTTCTGCTGGATTACTGCTACAGTTCTGGATCAGATATTGAAAACCAGGGTGGAAGGAGAGCTGCCCAAGACCCTGACTGAGATGTACATCCACTTCCTGGTGGGTCAGTCCAAACTGAAGAGCGTAAAATTTCATGGAAAATCTGAGATAGATCCACACTGGAGTCCAGAGAGCAGGAAGATGATTGAGTCTCTGGGAAAACTGGCTTTTGAGCAGCTGCAGAAAGGCAATCTGATATTCTATGAATCAGACCTGACAGAGTGTGGCATCGATATCAGAGCAGCCTCAGTGTACTCAGAAGTGTTCACACAGATCTTTAAAGAGGAGAGTGGACTGTACCAGGACAATGTGTTCTGTTTCATCCATCTGAGTGTTCAGGAGTTTCTGGCTGCTCTTCATGTCCATCTGACATTCATCAACTCTGGAGTCAATCTGCTGTCAAAAGAACAATCAACCTCCTGGCTGTCTAAAGTCTTCACAGTCAAACCTAAAGTAAAACATCTCCATCAGAGTGCTGTGGACAAGGCCTTAAAGAGTCCAAATGGACACCTGGACCTGTTCCTCCGCTTCCTCCTGGGTCTTTCACGGCAGACCAATCAGAAACACCTACAAGGTCTGATGACATCCGCAGGAAGTAGCTCACAGACCTATCAGGAAACAGTCAAGTACATCAAGAAGAAAATCAGTGAGAATCTGTCTTCAGAGAGAAGCATCAATCTGTTCCACTGTCTGAATGAACTGGATGATCGTTCTCTAGTGGAGCAGATCCAACAGTCCCTGAGTTCAGGAAGTCTCTCCACGGATGAACTGTCTCCTGCTCAGTGGTCAGCTCTGGTCTTCATCTTACTGTCATCAGAAAAAGATCTGTACATGTTTGACCTGAAGAAATACTCTGCTTCAGAGGAGGCTCTTCTGAGGCTGCTACCAGTGGTTAAAGCCTCCAACAAAGCTCTGTATGTGTACACAGAACTATCCAGATTAAATGCAGTTTTTCTTTAATTAGAAATTGTTTTTGTTTGTTTGTAGCTGTGTTCTTATGTGTTGCTGATTCCTCTTCAGATTGAGTGGCTGTAACCTGTCAGAGAGAAGCTGTGAAGCTCTGTCCTCAATTCTCTGCTCCCAGTCCTCTAGTGTGAGAGAGCTGGACCTGAGTAACAACGAGCTGCAGGATTCAGGAGTGAAGCATCTATCCTCTGGATTGGAGAGTCCACACTGCAGACTGGAAACTCTCAGGTTGGTGCTCAGCTCTTTAAAAAAATGATGAACCTCTAAGTTGTTATTTTCTTCCTATTTTAATTATTGGATTGACTTTTTATTGAATATCTTTCAGACTGAGTGGCTGTGACCTTTCAGAGAGAAGCTGTCAAGCTCTGTCCTCAGTTCTCAGCTCTCAGTCCTCTAGTCTGAGAGAGCTGGACCTGAGTAACAACGACCTGCAGGATTCAGGAGCCAAGCTCGTGTCTCCTGGATTGAAGAGTCCACTCTGCAGACTGCAAACTCTCTGGTTGGTGTTCAGTTAGAACCTGAGTAACAATGCAAGTTAAAGCAACATTTTTTTCTGATTTGTCTCCCTATAGTTTCACAGTAATTTACTTCTACTATATTGATACCTCTACACGTGCATTTGTTATGATTGCATTACTTGTAATCAAAATCGAACGAGTCACCAACTATGCTAACAGAGCCAAAGGTGCAACAACACAAGAAGTAGCAAGCCAGCTAATATTACTTAATAGTCCAACAACAAGAAGGCCAGCTCACTGTCCTGCCCATTTTTATTTCGCTAAACTCTCTGCAACGACTAAAAGCCAGTCAGTGTTGTCTGGCAACAGCTTGGCTACTCTTGTGTTCTCTTTTTAGCTTCCGTTACTCTTTTCAGCTTACCTTTGCACCTTCCTACACAATGCACAGTAAGTCAGAACGGAGGAATAGCATTAGAAGCAACAGCAGAATGGAGCGATTTGATGCATTCTCAGTCAAAAACCGATGCTGGCGTAAATCTACTTCCTTATCCAGCTGCTGCAATACATATGCAGAGGGGAGAAATCAGTCTCCACAAAATCATCTGATGTTTATTTCTTTGTTCTTTAGAATGTAATCACTGCAAAACAATTATAAAATAAGGTTTATTTGTCTCTCTCTCTCTCTCTACTGGACAATGAAAATTTAAAGTTGTTACACAACATTAGTTCTTGTTGTGTACAGCTGGACTGAAGAGCCCCACCCATTTCTAGCACTCAAGGTAATTGTTATGTATTGCTCCTGGGTTGTGGCCCAGGTCATACCTGAATTGTCATGACCAACTTTGAGTGTGTGTGTGTGTCTGTGTGTGTGTAGTCTCTCAGGCTGTATGATCTCAGAGGAAGGCTGTACTTACCTGGCCTCAGCTCTGAGCTCCAACCCCTCCCATCTGAGAGTGCTGGACCTGAGCTACAATCATCCAGGAGACTCAGGAGTGAAGCTGCTTTCTACTTTACTGGAGGATCCAAACTGGAGACTGGACACTCTCAGGTATGGATGGACGAACATGGTGTTTTGTCACTAATTGAGAAACTCTGGTTCATGTTTAATGAAGGATCTAAGTGAAGGTGTATTACAGGGGGTTCTCAAGGTCAGAGGTCCGGAACGATTCGATTGGCATTAAGAAAATAAGATTTAATCAACGTAATTATCACTTTTATGCAACATGCATTCAAGCTGAGTACTCACTTTTCCTAGTCAGCTTTTGTCAGCTTTTTGTAGCTGAAATTCGGTACCAGTACCAAACGGGACGTTTTTGGGTATCTTACTTTTCTCTAACAAAATAATTTAATTAAGTTGGAAAAATAAGCCAAACCTATTTATCCAATTTACATGTCATTTATTTAGACAATTTAACACACCAAACTAAATAAAACCCCTGCTAACTTCTAGCCTGTCAGTCTGTCACCAGCAGAGGTGGGTAGAGTAGCCAAACATTTTACTCAAGTAAAAGTACTGTTACTTCAGAAAAATATGACTTAAGTAAAAGTAAAAAGTAGTCATCCAAATAATTACTTGAGTAAGAGTAAAAAAAGCACTTGGTGAAAAAACTACTCAAGTACTGAGTAACTGTTGAGTAACGTCTGATTTATTTTTTAACACAAGCATTCAATAAGACAGAAAAAATACAAAATAATCATATTTAGGCAAATTAGTTCATCCAATCAATTAAATACATTTAAATAAATTAATTAATTACAAAATAGTTTAAATTAAAATAATCCAGGTAAATTCAAGTACTTAAAAAATAAAATCAATCAAATAATAATACATAAAAAATAAATAAGCACAAGTAACACAAATTTTCAAACCTTTATACTTTTTTTACCAGGCTCTGAAGGCAGAACTAGAACAAGGTAATGTATTTTGGCACTTTTACTAAGGTAAACATGCTTTCAATCACAAAGGTGGATCACTTGTTATTGGGTTCAATCGCCGTGGTAACTCATGCTGGACGCCTAACCTAGTCGGGAGCAGGTTAAGTTGGAGATCAGAGATCAACTGGTGTAAAAGCTCCGCCTACTGACCAATCAATACTCGATTTATAACGGCGTCACCGTTCTTAGAAGATCGGGCAGAGCTCAGCGCGCGGATAGAGAGAGAGAGAGAGAGAGAGAGAGAGTGAGAGGGGTGCGCTCCTACAAAAAAACATTTAGAGACCGACAGCCCCGTTATCATTCCCTGATGGGTATATTTGCCGTGTGTAATGCGCACAGCGGTTTGAATTATGTTTTTTATATTTTTTATTTGCTCTCACGATCGCTACCTCTGCCAGGGTTGCAACTGAAATAAAAGGCTAAAGCAACAGCAGCTTATGGAAAGCACAAGTGTAATTATGGTCAGATCTTGTGCCTGACTGATGGGGAAGTGATATTGATAAGAGTTGTGCGCATCTACAGCGTCGGCTATTTTTTTTTTTGCCAGCTGTCCTCCTGTTTTAGGAGTAAAACCGTGTCTGTGTTCTTCATATTTATGTAGAATTATAGTTTGCTCTTCTTATGTAAAATATGTGGCTATTGGTCATGTTGTGCAAACATTGCCTCTTTTATGTGAACACGCGCAGCTGGATTGGGAAACCCTGGGTTGATTGAACTAGTTGTTAACCACCGTCATGACAGAGCTTACGGGACCGTGGTTGTTAGGTTAGGTGAAGCTGGGTAACTGAAAGAAATCCAGGTCATGTTGATCTGGCCTCTGGGCTGTTCCTCCTCGTCTGTGTCTGCATTGCCAATGGTTGATTCTGACATTCAATAAATCCAGGACATGTTGATCTGGCCTCTGCCGAGGGTTGATTTTGACATTCTCATTTTTGTTTTGCTGCGACTGTAAACTAACCCGTCCCGCCGTTGAATTTGAGTATGGTGACGAGACTGCACAACTACGTTTGATTGGTGAAACACAGCCACGTGGTAGAGGCTTTAGTGGAAGTCTCTCTCTCTGTTAAAATAAAACATTAAACTGAGGCGAACGCGGGGGGATAAAAACAATGACGCGTAGAATACCAAAGAGGTAAAAAGAAAAGTAACAAGCTCATTGTAGCCTAATGTAGCGGAGTAAGAATACAGTTTCTTCTTCACAAATCTACTCAAGTAAAAGTAAAAAGTACAGTGATTTAAAACTACTCCTAGAAGTATAGTTTTTTCAAAAACATACTCAAGTAAATGTAACGGAGTAAATTTAACTCGTTACTACCCACCTCTGGTCACCAGGGCATGGAAAATGCTGTGGTGCATGTCTCAGAGTAAAGCCGCCTACACATGATAGGCGGCAAAACCGCTCTGTGCCAGCCGTTCCATTGATTTGCTACGGGGAGGGCGTTAGTGCTCAATTATGCACTGCACTATGCACTGCACTACCCCTGGCGTCGCGCACCGCTCGGATTTGTCATTTAGCGCTGCACAAATTATTTCATCTTTGACCTAGTTGACGCTGACCTTTTGAAGTCGTAACCAATGAGATAATGGCATGTCATTACCTAGTAACGGGAAATAGCTCCCTTGCCACCCTTGATGACGTTTACCTTAGCTTTGCTCTCTTTGCTTTGCTCTGCGCCCTAGCTAGCGGTGGGCAGAGAGCAAATCGCGTATCATGTGTAGGCGGCTTAAGTGTAACCACACCGTGACAGCTTTAGCAGCAATGCCCTGAGTTTGATTTGAACAAGCTGCAGAGTCAACGTAGTCTCTCTTCGTCTCATTTCACACTATGATGGTTAAACCTTGCAATTATCCACAGCCCTGGAGTATGAAGTTGATTGTGACTTTGTTTCTCTCTGCAGGGTGGAACATGGTGGACCGCAGAGACTGAGACCTGGTGTGAGGAAGTGTGAGTGTGTTTTAAGTTTGCTCTTAGAGAACTCAGCTGAGTGGTACACTAGTTTAACCCCTTCCTGGCACTGGAAGTAAAATATAAGATGAGGTTATTTTATTATGGTGAATTGGCTAAATCTCCCTTTACCAGTGAATATTATTATTATAAGCATACGTAACTATAAAGAAATAATCAAGAAACAATAGTGTGGGGCCTCCACTGTGGAACTACTTAACAAACTTTGAGCTATATCGGTATTTCTTCAGAAACAAATGTCATGTATCTTAAATGTAAACCGTAGTAAAATGAAATGTTCAAGATAGCCAGTTAAAATGTACATATAGAGCAGAGAAATGTATTTTACTATTCTGGTTTCTCTTTCTGTGTTGTATTCAAATATTTTGATATTTTTGAGATTGAGATTTTTTAAGATATCACTTTATGTTATACATAAACATCTTTACTGCATATACAGTCTCAAATAAAACTCTAAACACATGCCAAATCACATCAAGAGAAAATGATTGCTACCAATACATTTTTTAACTTAAATATGAAACTTTGGGAGTTGACCTAAATTTTACAATGGTAAGTTACCCTTTAAAAGTAAAATAAAAAACGAAACACAAGCACTAAACTGTTTCACTTCAACAACAAAGCACTCGCTCGTCTCTTTTCTTTTTCTCTCTCCTGTGAAATAAAGCTGCGTTCAAGAGCAGTCGGAAACGTTGAGATCTATAACGTTCTGACGGAAAACAGTAACTGTGAAATATAAATTCTACTTGTGCTTTGTTTGGGGTTTAAGAACACAACAGGATGTTACACAAATGGGCTGTTTCAGTGACACTCCCACTGCCGAGAATCGCCAGATCACCCCCTGTTTCTTAACTAAGACGAAAAGAGCTGAGTAGAGAAGCTGGATTGATGAAAACGCTGCAGGCAAGGTTCACCAGGCAATCGTCTGTGTGGCACTCAGGTCCGGCGTCGGAGTCCCTTCTTATACAAGGCAGTAGCCACAGCGGTTAATATACGTTTTTTTATCCTCATCTCAATATGAAATGCCGCAATAAGCACACCGCGAAAGACACTCAGAGATTTTTTTAGATAGTTGGAAGAAAAGATCAGTAGAAAACTTTAACACTTTAAAATGTAACTGCCTTTTATGTTCAACTTAATGTTCAATTGGTTCAATACAAGAATGTTGGCCAACGAGCAAATTGTTGAATTTAAAATGCAGAACTGAGAACACTTTAACATCTGTTTATTCATCGTAATAATATTGTTATTGCGATATTCAACAACGTTATGGCATACTTTCATCATACTGTGTACATGGTGTAATTTATTTTAATTTATTAATAAAACAAACGATTTTTTGATTTTCATGCCTGAAGTACGTAGATAAATTTCTCTTATGAGATAAGTTTCTGTTTTTGTGGGTGGAAAGATGTTAGGATTTAATTAATTAATTTAAAATCCACAAACAGAACAAACTGAACACGTTGATCCAACAGAACTAATAAATACATAAATACATTAATCAACAGTCGAGCTAACAGAAAGCTAACTTTGTTTCTTTATTTTTTATTCACTCAAATTGTTGTGTTCAAGTAGCCTTCAGTTTTCTTCTCTGGATGTTTTTGATAAATAAGCATTGACAAAACTGATGTCACAAAGATGTTTAAAAGGTAAATAAAGTTGGGGACTTCCGGCTGAGACACGGACACAATGGCAGCATAGAGGAACAGCTCCCGAGTATTTGAACATTTTCCATGCCCCCTAAACTTCTAATTGTGTAATCGAATTTAAAATATTGATTAAGAGGGGCAAAGATGTCAGCTAGGGGTAAAAAAGACAGCAAATAAATCAAAAACCCAAGGCAAACAGGGACGCAAAGTGGAGATGCTAACGTGACTAGCCCTGACAGCAAGCCCACGGCTAATCTAGGTTTAATCCTTCAAGAATTAAGAGATTTTCGACAGGACAATAAATCTTAACTAGGAGAAATCAAAGGAGAAATAACAAAAAAACAACACTAGACTGGAGGAGGCCAAAGACTGAATCGAAAAGGCAGAAGAAAGATTTCAAAATGTAAAGGGTGTTCTACGTTTTAGCATTGAACATGCTAAAACTCCAGGCTCAAATGGAAGCCAAATTAACCGAGAAAACATCCACTTATATGGGATTCCAGAAGGGGCCGAAAAGGACAGTGCATTGGTGGTTGAGTTTGTAGAACAATTGCTGGGGGATAATCTTAACATCGCTGATACAGCAACTCTACAAATTGAGAGAGCCCATCGCTCACTAGGACCTAAGCCACCGCCACATGCACAGCCAACATCCATCATTCTCAAATTCACCAGCTTCCGAACCAAAGAGATAATTAATACTTTGCAATGCATGGCAAAAGAAGGGCTTGATGTTACAAGAAAATCAAATTAAAGTTGACAATGATTACCCGCCACGTATTCTGCAAAGGTGAAAAGAATATGCAGAAGTTAGAAAAGCTCTTAAGGATTGAGACATCAGGTTTCAAACGTTGTTCCCTGCCCTGCTAAAAGTGAACTACCAGGAAGGAGACAAGAATAAAAAAAAAAGGTCCAAATAGCCTATTTCCAAGAAACTCATCTCAATGCCACTGAACATGCCAAACTAAACAGAATGGCTATCAAAGATGTATTTTCATCATCTGATAAATCTGGACATAAAAGAGGAGTAACTATATTGCTAGCAAAATGAGCACATGTCAGACTTTACTGATACAGAAGGCAGATATGTGATGATAATACAGTAAATAAACTAGAAGGGACCATTGTAAGTGTCCTTAATGTTTACACACCTCCAGGCAGTGGATGGACGTTTTTTAGAAAAATATTTGATTTGATAGCAACAAAAGCACAAGGGGTTGTAATCTTTGATGGGGACTTCAACATACATCTAAGCCCAAAACTAGATGTTTCACCTGGTTAGTCAGAGACAAAACTTGTCTTGTACTAGGAGGATGATTGCCTTGATGAAGGAATTGGGCAGTGTAGATATATGGAGAGAATTATATCCCACTAGCCAAGATTATACTTATGGTGCGTTCTTTTTGTTCACCGAAGTCGATTTACGAGTCGTTTTCCGGAGTTACGAACCGGAAGTTGCAAAAAGAACGCCACAGAGGTCGTATACGACTCGTCAAGTCGTCTAAACTCAGAGGACCCCGAGTTGACTTTCAAAGATGGCTACGTCGTGCATCACACGTAGTAAACATTGTGGTTTTCTACAATTTTAAGCACTTTTGTCTTTGTTGTAACCAAATGAAGAAGTTGTACACATAGCACTGTATACTGCTACCTATAGGCATGTCTCTACAGTCTTATTAGGAGTTAAACATAGTGCTGTATACTGCTACCTATAGGCATGTCTCTACAGTCTTATTAGGAGTTAAACATAGTGCTGTATACTGCTACCTATAGGCATGTCTCTACAGTCTTATTAGGAGTTAAACATAGTGCTGTATACTGCTACCTATAGACATGTCTCTACAGTCTTATTAGGAGTTAAACATAGTGCTGTATACTGCTACCTATAGGCATGTCTCTACAGTCTTATTAGGAGTTAAACATAGTGCTGTATACTGCTACCTATAGGCATGTTGCTACAGTCTTATTATGAGCTAAATACCGCCTAATTAGTTATTTTGTAGCTTGTGCAGCTGAAATTGGCTAGAGACGCTCGGTTGCTATATGACAACAATGGCTTTAAGCCGAGTCTTGAGCAGAAACATGAGCTGTAGCCTAACGTTAATCAAAACGGAATTTTCATGAATCAAACTGTGAAATATATTTGTGTAATATGTCAATTAATGGGTGAATAGAATCCTAAATGTTACTAAAAATGTTACAAAAATCCATCTTTTCTCCGACTCGTATTATTGTGTGACAAAAAGAATGCAACAACCCGCGGTTATTTGTTTTTCGACATGGATGTGACGTCACACTCAAGCTACTATTCGCGATTACAAGACAAAAAGAACGCACCATTACTACTCTTCGCCACATACAGTATAAACTAGAATAGATTACTTTTTTACTGTTAGTAGAGACCTACACAAAATTGAAAGGTGTGACATAGGCCCAACCACTCTTTCAGACCATAGCCCTGTATTTATATCTATGTCCTTGAACAGAGCACAAAGGTCTACCCAATGAGACTGAATTCAAATATATTGAACAATCCAGACACCAATGAGTATCTAACAGCAGAAATAAACACATTCTTTGACCAAAATGTTAACAGGGAAGTGATACCAGATATCCTCTGGGATACACTCAAAGCAGTTATGAGGGGTAAAATTATTGCCACTACCTCATTGATTAAAAAATTTAGAAGACAAAAGCTACAAGAGCTTGAGACCCAATTAAAGCATTTACAAAGGGTTCACAGTGATACTTTAGATGAAAGGATGACACAAGAAATACAAGAGATAAGGAACGAGATAGAAGAAATAAGCACACAGGAAAAACAAAAGAAATATATGAGCACACAGGAAATTCAAAAGAAATATATATTTCTAAAACCGCAATACTATGAGGTCGGAGGGAAGGCAATTAAGTTTCTGGCATACAAACTAAGAAAGCAGCAAGCAGACAATACCATTTCTAAGATATATGAAACCCAGAATCGGGGAAGATTTTACTGGAAAAAATCCAACAAAGCTTTGAAAGGTTCTACAAATCACTCTATTCTCAGCAACATATTGACAATACTCCCCACAATGATTCATTTTTGGCCTCACTTGATTTATCCTCTATTTCTGAAGAACAAAATAAGTCACCAGGCCCAGATGGCTTTACTGTGGAATGGTACAAATCTCTGTGAGAGCAGTTAGGCCCAGGATTACTGGAGGCATATAATTGGGTCCTAAAGGAAAATAAAATCCCACCCTCCTGGAAAGGAGGGAAGGAAGGGAAAGACAAACTTGATTGTGGTAGTTTTAACCCTATTAGCGTACTAAATGTAGACTATAAATTATTTACATCAATACTGGCACATAGAATAGAAGATTCTAGCTAAATTAATTCACACAGACCAGACTGGTTTTATAAGGCAAAGGCAAACACAAGACAACTTGAGAGGAACCCTTCACATTATTAATCATATCATTCAAAAAGACACAGAGGCAATGCTTATAAGTCTAAATGTAGAAAAGGCGTTTGACTCTGTCAGGTTGTCTTTTCTCAAAATTTGGCTTTAAGTCAATAATTGATACATTCCAAGCCCTATATGACAGTCCTGCCAGGATTAAAGTTAATTGTGCCCTTTCGAAGGCATTCATCCTGGAACTTGGAACAAGATACGGGTGTCCAGTCTTTCCCCTGCTTTTTGCGTTATTTATTGAACCACTGAGTCAATGGATTTGACAGAATTGTGATATTATAGGGATACATATACATTTGGAGGAACATAAACTAGCATTATTTGCAGATGATGTCTTAGTCTACCTAACACAGCCTACTCCGACATTCCCTAAGCTAATGACTGTTTTACAAAAAATGGTGCTCTCTCAGGATATAAACTGAATGTTTAAAAGAAGCAAGTGCTTACTTTTAATTATGATCCACCTAGTTCCTCGGTAAGGAAGTACCAACTTAGATTGGAGGCAGACCATATATGATACCTTGCTGTTAATCTACCAAAGGATATTTCAAAACTGTCCACTTTGAATTATGGGCCGCTAAACACAAACATTAAGTCTGATATAAAGAGATGGAGCCTCATTCCATTCTTAAGTCTTACTTCCAGGGTAGAATCTATAAGAAGTAAGTAAAGGAACACTTAAGAGCAATGGTGGTTAAAAAAAGGTTAATGAAGCGAGGTTATGACCGGGAGGTCGTCGGTTCAATCCCCAGACCAACAGGATAAAAATCTGTGTGGGGAAAGTGAAAGAGCAGCGCTTGTCCCTCCCTCATACATACACGTTCCCTTGAGCAAGGTCCTTAACCTCCGTCCGCTCCAGTGGAGCTGCTCAGTGGCCATCAGATCAGACTGTGGTTGTACCGGGCAGCTTCCAGGTATGAATGTGGAACTGTGTGAATGTGATCAGGGCGTTCCTGCAAAAGAGAGGTTGCCTCTCAGTGAACCTTCCCTGAATAAATAGATTTTAAAAAATTGTCCAGGTTAGACACTACTTTCAGGAAAATATAGCTAGTGCATTAGAAGGGCAAAAGACAGGTATTTTGGAAGTGTTCAAAGGAGCAAACAATTCACCATAATGCAAGAAGGTTGTATCTAAATTATACCATGGGTTACACCAAGCCAGTCCTGACAAAACTCTATATATTAAAGAGAAATGGGAAAAGGAAGGTAGTCTTTCAATATCTGAAGAAGAATGGGAAAGTTTATGTATACTGCAATGGGAAACAATATGTTCAAATACATGGCGAGAAAATAGCTGGAAAAATTTGTCCAGATTGTTTATAACACCGATACAAAAACAAACACAAATACCTAGCGCAGCCTGCTGGAGGGCCTGTCGAACAAATGAGGTCAATCGCTTTCATGTCTTCTGGGATTGCCCAGTGCTAACTGCATACTGGCGAGAAATACACTTCCACCTGGAAGCAACCTTCAAAGTCAACATCCCATGTAGCTTTAACACTTTCTATTTAGGAAACATGTCATTTGACACATGGGATTACAGAGATACAAAGATGTTACTTATCCTTTTGGTTGCAAGCAAAAAAAACAATCTCAAGAAGGTGGTTAAAACAAGACTCTCCTATTGGAGAATGGTTGGATTTGGTTTATATTATGGAAAAGTTAGCCTACTCCCTCAAAATCCAGACTGACAATTTGTCTAGGATATGGTCTAAATGGAATGGGTATGTTGAACATATAGGCCTAAAATCAGATTTTGTTTGAGGCATTTTTGGTCTGTTGTAATTGTCTATGTATACTGTATGCATGTCCTTTTTTCTTTCTTTCTTTTCTTTCAGAGAAGTGTAGTGAAACTCCCCCCTATGTTCTAAATATACAAAAATGTAAAAAATAAAATAAAAAAGCCTATTTTTTTTCCTTCTCTTTCTTATCCACTGTACCAGGATACTGTAAATCATATAACAAAAGAGAAAATATGTAAAAAAAAAAAAACAACAACAAAAAACAATCCTACATAGTTTTGTAACCTGTTGGCCTCAATAAAGATACAATTTAAAAAAGGTGAATAAAGTGAGTTGAGGCAGATTTATCTTCCAGTTCCTCCCTGATGGGAGACCTGGTATTAGATATACAACAAAAATGCAAACATACCATAAATACTAATTTTTCACATATTAACTGGTATTTCTATAAAGTGAACATCAGCTAATGTCAGTTTTAGAAAGCAGATGGTTCAGAGCTGCTTTGTGCTGCAGTAGAAGAAGATGTGACAGTTTTATTAGTGAGACTTTATTCAGTTCATGTTTCTAGATTTGGATCATCAGCTGTCATCATCGGGTCAACACAAGGACAAGAAGCTGAACATTGTTGACTCTTATGTTCATTAACTGTTCATGTTGTTAGAACTGGATTGTTAAACAGCTGGATATGAAATTAATGTTTGAATGATTTTCTTTCAGTTATTGTCAGTAAAGTTGTTAATAAATCATCAGATGATAACCTGCAGCTGTATTGTGTCTTGTTCTCTCCATCAGATGTCTGTGAACTGGAACTGGACACAAACACAGTACACAGATACCTCAAACTGTCTGACAACAACAGGAAGGTGACACGTGTGGAGGACTATCAGTCACATCCTGATCATCCAGACAGATTTGACTGCTGGCCTCAGCTGCTGTGTAGAAATGGTCTGACTGGTCGCTGTTACTGGGAGGTCGAGAGGAGAGGAGGGGTTTATATATTAGTGAGTTACAGAGGAATCCGAAGGAAAGGTGCCAGTGAAGACTGTGTGTTTGGAAAGAATGATCATTCCTGGAGACTGCACTGCTCTGATGAACGTGGTTACTCTGTCTGGCACAATAAGAGAAAAACATGCATCTCCTCCTCCTCTTCTGGTAGAGTAGCAGTGTATGTGGACATGCCTGCTGGCACTCTGTCCTTCTACACAGTCTCCTCTGACTCACTGATCCACCTCCACACCTTCAACACCACATTCACTCAACCTCTTTATCCTGGATGTGCAGTCTCCTCTGGTGCCTCAGTGTCTCTGTGTCCTCTGCAGGACTGAGAGTCTCTCCTGTGGACAGAAACACTGACTGGAGATCAGCTGCTGAAATCAAAGTTCAGTCTGTTCACCATCACACACACTCTGCACTGGGAAGCAGATCTGAGACTCAAACACAAAAACATTTTCTGATTTCATCTCTGGGATTATCAACATTTGAACTGTTGGACTAAAAACACTTCATGATATGTAACATCTAAGAAATAATCAACTGCTATAGGTTACTATTATGTCCTTTATATTTTGAATCATGTTGTAATATATTTAAAATTTGGAAAACAAATGTTTCTATAAACAATCATCATATAGTTAATGTTTCTAAATGCTTTTAATAAAATCTATACGTTTCATCTTGAGGACGATCATTTGTTCATTTGATCATATCATGATTTCATTCATCAGTTGACTCTCTTTACTGAGATTGATTTGTGAGTCATCTTTATATTTTGAATCAAATTGTAATATATTTAAAATTTGGAAAACAAATGTTTGAAATTAATGTGAGATAGCTCTGCTTTTATGATTGTATTTCTGTTTTATATTTTAGTTTTGTCACTTTTCTTTCCAGTTTGATTTGGTCTCAACCTGAAGTAGATTATTGATGAATAATATGTGAACATGTGTCTTGTTTGCTCATTCTCATCTTCTTAATAAAAATACATTTACAACTTGTAACAGTGTAACAGAGTATTTCTGCACTGTAGTATTGTTACTTTTTAGTAACACATCAGAGTTCTTCCTCCACATTTGGTAACAAGAATAGAAACGGCAGATATTTCTCTAATGTGCCGAAACCGAAACCGGCGGAGAGTCTCGCGGGTCAAAGTTGAATCAACACACAAGATGCCAAAAAGTGATCTCCTTCCGTGTTCAAACATTAAGCCACAACTTACCTGGAAAACTGTGTAACTAGTTTAATTGGCTCTTTAAAATGATATTTCTACTGGTAGAAACTTCTGGCAATATTCTGTCAGATATGAACCTCATTCATTAATAATAAATAAAATAATTTGGAGGCAGAAACAAATGTTCAAACACAAGCTAGGAGCTATGATCACTTTTTGGCAAGTGTAAACGTGCATTTTATGGATGTATTTAGTTATTTATCTTTATACTTACACATTGTTTTAATTATTTATGTGCTGTACATGATTTAATACTCAAGTAAAGTACAAGTACCTGGAGTTAAGTCCAGTACTTGAGTAAATGTCCTCAGTTCCAGTTCACCACTAACTGATTAATGAACTGAATGTGTATCTGTTGTTCCCCTCCTGACCTCCAGGTGGAGGCGTTCTTTCATTTTAAACTTTAATCTGAAAATCCCTGACTTGGAGGAAACCGGAAGTCTCGTTGCTTCACTGTGATCTCGGGCTGGCGGCGGGATAGTTGTGTTGTTTATTAGTGAGTTTTAAACATAGACAGTATAAGAACGGTTTTAAGAAGACAGAGCTCCAGTTAAACCCGCACACACACACACACTCAGGTAAACACTTTAATAACTGTTCTTTTACACGGCTATCAAGCGAATAGAAGCAAGAGCTGCGCATGCGTTAGCTTCCCATTCTGCTGTTGCTAAGATTCAGTTAAACAGAACGTCCGTTGCTGAGCAACAGTCTGCTCCGTTAGTTGCTCCTCTGTAGTTCGGTGGGCTCGGTGAGATTCGGGCTGAAGTTGTAACATTGTTGCATTTTTTATTTGGTTCGGTTTGCGTCACACTGCACTTTATCAAACGCAGCAAACACTGGAAACACACGTCACGTGGTGGAAGCAGTCGCTTGTTGATTGGACAGAATATCAGAGGGAAACTCCGAAATAATGAAGCTCCACTACATTTCTACCGTGTTGGCTTTTCTGGTTCTGCTTTAGTGTTTCTAATATTTTAGAGGAAGGTGAACAATGGGAGCAGCGTCACGTGGTGGAAGCAGTCCAGAGGGTGGGGGGAGGGGTGTCTGGGTGTCCTCCCCCAGGGAAGTTTTGAGCATCAGCAACTGCATTTTTGTTGCTTTTGGATACGGTTTAATGCACCAAATTATGGTGGAAATACTTTATTTAGCCTATGCTAAAAAGAAAGTAATAGATGACAATTGAAAATATATCAAAAATATAATGGAAAGTATGTTGTTGCGTATCATTGGGCATTTTTAAGTGGGTATATGGAAATCCTGGAGCTTTCTTAGTGGGTGTACTGTGTATTCCTGCGTATCACGTAGACTACACCACTGGAACTAACCTGCACACCCATTACATATGGATCTGAAAGTTCTCATCCCTTAAACCAGATATTTAAGTCTGTAAACTGTGTGAAAGGTTGAAACTGCAGGCTAGTAAATGCTCTGGTTTTGGTCCACTTCCTGTGTCTGGGTCGGATCGCGTTCCCACCTGAACCGGGACCCCCGTTTTCAAGCGGACCAGAGTTCTGGTGTTTGATCTGCACCGACTTCAGATTGAGGACAGTAAAGTTCTTAGTGTAAGTTAGCTCACCTAAACAACGGAGTCTGAGTGAGACAGGAAGACAGCTGTCTCCGAGATGACGTCATCTTCAGCCTTCTGTAGAAGTGGTGAACTTACAGCTCGCAGGACTTTAATCACATATAGTGGGGAGCTTTGGACTGATATCTAGTGTCGGCCAAATCACTTTTTATTGAGTTTCCTTTTTCCTGAAATGCTCTGAGTGAATTTAATCTAAAGAAATGTTGACCTTTTGTTGTGCAGTTGTTTAGATTTATTTACAGTTTAATATAATGCTGTTTTCTCCAAACTACTCCGAGTTCATTGTGTAGCAAGGAAGGAAATGGAACAGTTTTCCAGCCGCTGCTTTGAGTTTGCCGACTGTTGTTTTAAGGCCGGGACACATCAGGCCAATTATCGGCCGTGGGACAGTCTGGCGAGGTCAGTGACTCACATCTGTTCGGTGTATCCCGTGCCGTTGTCCGTCTGGGGGGCTGTCGGCGTTCATTTTGGCCGACCTGACATGTTCGGTCGGCGGCAGGGCAGTCGGGACTCACCCGGAAATGACGAGCGGAATGAGGTGACTAGTCTCTCAAAATCTGATGAAAATCTTTTAAGCTGACCTTTGTTGAGCTGAAATGAGGACAGATTCAGCAACTGCACGGCCTATTTCTCTCTTAAAATGTTTTCAGAAACACGTTTCAGTGAACTATTTTAGTACAATATGAGATCGTATTCTGAACGGCCGCCATGACAGTCTGCCTCTGAATTTCCGGAGAAAACAAACCCATGTGACACGTTCGTCCAATCAGCTGCCGGTTTTCATTTCTTGGGCAACAATACAGATTGGCGCCGCGTGCTGTTATAGAGATATATTACGTCTCGTCTCCTCTCGTCTTTTTGGTCTGTTCTGTGACAGTTTTTTGGACCTCGGGGACGCGACTGATCATATCGACGTGGTTTTCTGTCAACGGTCGGCCGTCGGTTATATGTGTCTACACCATTAGTTGTGTGTGGATGTGAGGAAAAGGAGAGGAGACAGCAGCTCATGAATATCTCTGCCTGCTTTGATTTGTACTGAACAGAATCCAGAGTGAGTCCAGCAGCCCCAGTGGACATCTGCTGGATTTCAGGACAAGAGAGGAATGGAGGAGGACAACCAGAACCAGGAGCAGCGGAGCAACAAGGTCCCCAGAAGACCAGCAGCAGACTGGGACTCTGATACCAGCCATGTTCAGGTCAGTGTTCAGGGGGGTATCACACAAAAGTATAATTTATAAATCCAGGATAACTGATGAAGAGAGGCTTGACCTAGTCTAATCTGTGCAGCCTGGCTTGGTGCGTTTCACGAAGGCCAAGCCAGGCAGAGGAGGAGAGACTAGGTCGAGTCAGGATGAATACAACAGGTGTATATTGCTGTCCAGTTAAGTACTGTTATTATTTAAAGTTGTGACCATTATGTTATATAATTATTCATTATTTATTACCGTTGTGTAAGAAGTTCAATCGTGTTTGTGCTATGACGCACAGACAGCCTTATAGTCTATTTTGGTTTCACTTTTAATGACCCTAGGTTATAACTGTATGTTGACATAAAATAATAATGAGAAGAAAATAGTCAATTTATAACTTTGCTATAAAATATTACTAATTCATAGCACAAAACCCGGAACCAGTTTCCTTGCATATTAGTGTCATGATTTGTGTGCATCTAATGGTAACCCCTATTTGGCAAGGCCACTAGCCATCATGGATGCGTTGTTGCTAACGGAAGGCACAGACGTGTCTGAGATAGATAAAACAGTGTTTATTCATTGTTATTGTACAAACATCTTTTTTGTTTGAATTTAAATAATTAAAAAAGCTTTCACTGAAAAGTTATGTGTTTCATTATTAGTAGCCCTTGAATAAAAACAGTGAAGTCTTGCGAACTTCATTTTAGAGATTTGACTTGGTGTTTAATTGCATATCAACAATGAGAAAATGTCCCTTTAAACACTTTTGGCCTGAAGTAATTAGAGTGTAAGGTAAAGCCTTTCTACAATAGGATTGCTGCAGTAGAAAAGAACAGCAATGGTTAGTCGTGGGATGGTACTGAAATATTGTTTTGTTCATCAGGAAAAGAGAATACAGGCAATACTCCCTTTACTTTGCTGTTTGCATCTTGTTGTACATTAAAAGCAATAGAGTGCCATCTGTATATGTAGATGTGAACAGCTTATGACTTGGCCTGAAAAAAAGTTCAGTTAAAAGATTTTTTTTTCACCCTAATCCCTGTGTTTACAGTGTGCATTATATTTATCACTTAATTCTCTTTATAGTTTCTAGATTTTAGAGTCCAGTGTCTTTCTGTTCTGTGTCCATATATACGAGGGAGCAAATCATATAATATGTAGAGAAGGAAACTCAGCCTCTATAAAAAAAAAACTGAGAAAAAGCGTGACAGATAATAATGGTAACCGACTAAATGATATAAATAAAAATAATATTTTTATCATATTATTTATATGTAGAGAAGGAAACTCGGCCTCTGTATAAACAAAAAAAACACATGAGAACAAGCGTTGTAGATAATAGTGGACCGCAGACATGGGGGACTCGAGTCACATGACTTGACTCGAGTTAGACTCGAGTCGCAAATTTTAGGACTTGAGACTTGCTTGATTAACATTCATAAAAGACTCGACTTGACTTTGACTTGATATTCATGACTTGAGACTTGACTTAGACTTGAGTCAAATGACTTGAAATGACTTGATTTTCTGTTTAATAAATATATTTTTCCCTTCTGATATTAAGGAGGAGTTAATTTTACAATTTTAGTGCTATTGCATGCGCAGGAACAATTGATATGATGACGCGGCGCGCGGCGGCAGACCGTCAGTAAACAACACTGGCTATGGCTAGTAACTTAACGTCATGGATCCCTCTCATGGGCGCCGATACCGTGGGTGCTCGAGCTCCGGAGCACCCACGGAAAATACTGACCGCCCACAAGTGCCAGACTGCCGGTTCATTTTTACGTTAATCTAAAATTAAACACTGCAGTTGTGGAGCGTCTGTCATAGTGCGATTGGTTATGTCGGTGGCATTGATTCTTAATTTCCCACGAAGCTGATCGCGGTTACGTGCCAGTTAAACTTTTCATCTCCAATCCTGTCTGTATTTGTGAGAAGTGCCTCTGTCCTGGCTTTATTACGGCGTGTGTGTTCGTGTCGGCCGCTGTCCGTTTCCTAAGGTTCTGAAATGCAAACACTTTGTTTGTAAAGGGTGTGCGCGTGTGAGCACCCACGGAGGAAAACGGAGGAAAAAAAAAAAGGATTACACATCTGACCAGGCAAAAAGAAAACATATGGCAGTTTGCAAGGTCTGCAGTACTTATTTCCGACGTTGAATTTCATCAGACACTTCAAATCGGGAGAGATTCGGGTTCCAGTCCCCATATTCAGCTGAACCACTATTTGGACATTTGTAATGATGGACATGATGGAATTTGTTGAGCGACTAAAACTAGGCACACATACACACACAACATAAACTGCTCTCTCTCTCTCTCTCTCTCTCTCTCTCTCTCTCTCTCTCTCTCTCTCATAAACACACACACATGCAGACGTAAGTATGTGAATAATTAAAGCTAGGCACACATAGGCCTACAACGCACTCTGCACTCTCACACACACGCACATTCACTCACCAATATTAATAACTTTTCACGCTCTCTTTCTCAAAGACGCACACATTCACTCACAAATACACTGTCAAATATCAACATATACTTTCCATTCCATGTGATAAGCAAAGGTGGTGGGATTCAGCTACTCCTAAAGAATATGTTTTGTTCTTTAAGAGAAGGAAAGGTTAAAGGATGTGTTTCTGTCTCATAAAAGTGAGGCATGTTTGAAGAATATTATTTGACTTAGGAACCATTATACTTTTAATTGTTTGAAGGAATTTCATGATTTAATGTCATGTTTGAGGCATATTGAACAATGTTGATTTATTGTTGGCCTAATATCAGTTTTAGGCTGTTATTTTTTTAATCTGTGTTAATTTAAACTCTTCAATGTATGTGGACGCAATGTCTTTTGAGTAAAAAATGCAAATAAAACTCCAGCAGTTCATAATCACTGTCTTTAGCTTGTTTAAAAATGAAAACTTTTTTATGACTTGACTTGTGACTTGCTTGACCAAAGCTATGACTTGACTTGCTTGATTGTCACAAAAAATGACTTGTACTTGCTTGAGACTTGAAGGTTAAGACTTGAGACTTGCTTGCGACTTGCCCATGTGTGACTTACTCCCATCTCTGGTGGACCGACTGAATGATGTATCTAAAAATATACATTTATGAACTACTGCTCTTAACTGAAACCATTCAATGAGTCACTTGTCATTTGCAAAAACGAACAGTTGTACACTTTGCAGAGAGAGAGAGAGAGAGAGAGAGAGAGATCATATTCTAGTGTTGTAGAAAATGGATCTTCATAGTAAATTTCTTGAGTAACATTGTATTTTGCTTACTTTTAAGGTAAAGAGTACAATGGTTAATTTGTGCAAATGATTAGTAGCCTAATCCTTGAATGGTATGATTATGAGGGTTTCAGTTCAGAGCAGTGGTCAGTAAAATGTATATTTTTAGGCTGCTTACACATTCAGTCGGTCTGTGATCGTCTGTCAGGGACCAAGCAGTATAGGCAAGGACACACGGTTGTTGTTAAGAAAAATGTAGGCTTTATTTTTTCCAGCTATATCCATTAAAGTTAAAAATAAAAATACTTAGAATTGGGTCTTTAACAAAACTGAGGTCAACAGAACAATAATACCAGGTACCTTTTTTAACAGAACAAAACCCGACCTCCAGAGAGACTGGAGAGAGGGGTATATATACCCCAATAACTAGCCTACCCCAAACACAAAGGGAAGAAAATTTAACTTACTACAGTAACCAGTAACCAACCATAAGAAATTACTAAAGAAACAAACACTACCGAAGCCCAATTTTAATCTAACCCAAACAAATTATCCACATGCTGCTGTGTTGTTAAGTATTTTGTAGTTCAGAGTCCCCCTGCCCACTGCCAAGAGTTTGTCCCTTCCATTTCCTGGGGTGGAGTATAAAGGACAGTTTCAAACTCCAACTCTCCCTTTGGCAGATGGCTCAGCAGCATGTGGAGAAACCAAAGACAGGTATAAATCACTAACAGTTCTAATCAAATGATTACTATTATTAACAAAAATGCATGCACTCAGATTGGAAATGTTAGCATCATTTGTGAAAAGAATAAACGTATCTAAAGAAAATGTGTTGGTGGTTATTTGTAGAAATCAAACCCATTACCCCACTTTAAATGCTGGCGGTGGATAGGGCAGTCACAGTCTGCCACGCTTTCTCTCGCTGTTTTATTACAGCGGCCGTGTTTCTTCTTTACAAATAATGTGTTTCACGTTATCATACTTACACAAGAAGCTGCTCTTCACTCTGTATAAAGTATGAACAATGCATATTCTCCATTTTAGTATCAGTAAATCTGTTATCGACCTCGCGGTCTGGTAAGGAAAGCCGTGTCTGGAAACGCGCATCTATCTGAATTACTTCATCCTGACCGGACCTAGTCTCTCCTCCTCAGCCTGACATGACCTAGTCTCTCCTCCTCAGCCTGACTCGACCTAGTCTCTCCTCCTCAGCCTGACTTGGCCTGCGGAAACGCACCAAGCCAGGCTGCACAGATTAGACTAGGTCAAGCCTCCCTTTATTGGTTATCCTGGATTTACAGTACAGGCCAAAAGTTTGGACACACCTTCTCATTCAATGCATTTCCTTTATTTTCATGATTATTTACATTGTAGATTCTCACTGAAGGCATCAAAACTATGAATGAACACATATGGAATTATGTACTTAACAAAAAAGTGTGAAATAACTGAAAACATGGCTTATATTTTAGATTCCTCAAAGTAGCCACTCTTTGCTTTTTTTGATAGCGCTGCAAACCCTTGGTGTTCTCTCAATGAGCTTCATGAGGTAGTCACCTGAAATGGTTTTCACTTCACAGGTGTGCTTTGTCAGGGTTAATTAGTGGAATTGTTTCCCTTATTATTAAAAAAAGCAAAGGGTGGCTACTTTGAGGAATCTAAAATATGAGACATGTTTTCAGTTATTTCACACTTGTTTGCTAAGTACATAATTCCATATGTGTTCATTCATAGTTTTGGTGCCTTCAGTGAGAATCTACAATGTAAATAGTCATGAAAATAAAGGAAATGCATTGAATGAGAAGGTGTGTCCAAACTTTTGGCCTGTACTGTATAAATTCTGCTTTTGTGAAAAAGCCCCCTGGCCTGCCTTGTTGCACGATCAAAACGTTCTAAACTTGCCATTTTCACGATGTAGCTTGCTAGCTCAAAGTTTGTTGTTGTTTTCCGAAACACACTGAGTTTTGCAAGGCGAGGTAATTCAGGAGAAACTTCACACTCTGAATTCCTATGGGTTGTTCACCTCATCAGCATTTTCTCCATTCAAACAGAACATTTGAATCTAGTAAAACAGGGTAAACTATAATTCACTCCAACCTCCCATTAGTTCTTCTAACCCTTGTATCATTATCTCTGCATGTTTCCCCCTTGGGTCTACCAAAGGCGCCCTCAGCAAACGTCAAGCTGGAGACCGGAGAAGGAAAGAAGGGCAAGAAGGCCGAGGAGCAGCCTGCAGCACCTCCTGCAGCTGCTGCAGCAGCAGTGAAGAAGGAGAAGGAGGAGCAACCTGCAGCACCTCCTGCAGCTGCTGCAGCAGCAGTGAAGGAGGAGAAGGAGGAGCAACCTGCAGCACCTCCTGCAGCTGCTGCAGTGAAGGAGGAAGAGGAGGAGCAACCTGCAGTACCTCCTGCCGCAGCAGCAGTCAAGGAGGAAGAGGAGGAGTATGTGGTGGAGAAGGTTTTGGACCGCAGAGTGGTGAAGGGAAGAGTAGAGTTTCTGCTGAAATGGAAGGGGTTCTCAGAGTAAGTATGAGTCTATAATATTAATACTTTGTGTTCTTGGTCCTGAATAAATAAATAAATATACATATATATATACACACACCTTCTCATTCAATGTGTTTCTTTATTTTCATGACTATTTACATTGTAGATTCTCACTGAAGGCATCAAAACTATGAATGAACACATATGAAATTATGTACTTAACAAAAAAGTGTAAAATAACTGAAAACATGTCTTATATTTTAGATTCCTCAAAGTAGCCGCCCTTTGCTTTTTTTTGACAACTCTGCAAACCCTTGGTGTTCTCTCAATGAGCTTCATTATGTAGTCACCTGAAATGGTTTTCACTTCACAGGTTTGCTTTGTCAGGGTTAATTAGTGGCATTTTTTCCCTTATTAATAAAAATGCAAAGGGATGCTACTTTGAGGAATCTAGAATATAAGACATGTTTTCAGTTATTTCACACTTTTTTGTTAAGTACATAATTCCATATGTGTTCATTCATAGTTTTGATGCCTTCTACAATGTAACTAATCATGAAAATAAAAAGGAAACGCATTGAATGAGAATGTGTGTCCAAAATTTTGGCCTGTACTGTGTGTGTGTGTGTGTATGTATGTATGTATGTATGTATGTATGTGTACATACATACATACATACATACATACATACATACATACATACATACATACATACAAATTCGGCATTGTATCATGCCCTCAATGTTGAAGGTTTGGTTTTTTGACACTAAGTTGCAGACCATCAAATAACCTTACGAAATGGCAATAGAGAAAAGGAATAATACAAATTGGCAATTAGAGTGAGAATGTATTGGCTAAAAACAAAGCCTGAGGAGATTTTCTTCTGTCTGCACTCACCTTTCCAGTGAGGATAACACATGGGAGCCAAAAGACAACCTGGATCTTGACCTTATCACCGAGTACATGCAGAAACACAAGGAGAAGGAGGAGAAGGAGGAGAAGAAGAAGAAGAAGGAGGGCAAGAGGAGAGTTGTCAGTGAGGCCTCGGGAGACTCAGAGGAGCGAGGGAGCAAGAAGAAGAAGGAGGAGGTGAGCGAAGGAAAGAGGTTACTCCAGACTGAAGAGTCCCAGAAATCTAATCTCAATATTAATGAATGCATACAGAGGGTTTCACAAATATCTTTTAGGATTTATATATAAATGACTCTTGACATTGCAATATGCAGATGCATGCACATACATGTAAAATAATAGGGGTGCAATGGATCCCCAAACTCACGGTTCGGTTTGGATCATGGTTTTGAGTCACAGATCGGATACATTTTTCGGCTCAGCACAAGAAAGGTAGGAATTTAAATGATTTATTAAAAATGTAATAATAACATAACTAGGGTTGGGCATCGAGAACTGATTCCTACTTGGAATCATTTCAAAAATTACGATTCCATCGGAATCGTTTCTTTATTGGAATCGTTTGGAGGATTTTGTTTCAAATCTGATCATGGGTTCCAAATTTAACATGCGCAAGTTTTGGTTTCCATAGCAGCCAGGCTCTTGTTTTGTTGCAGCCATGGAGCGCAGTAAGCGTTGCTCTAATGTGGCTTTATTTGATGTTGAAAAAGCCCGGTCAAACTGTAACCCCCCTTTTGAATCAAAATAAAAATGTCCTCTTATTTGTGAAATAAGCATGTGACCCGTTTCAACTCCACCACTCAAAGAATCGGAATCGAGAATCGATGAAAACCGGAATCGAAAGGAAGAATCGGAATTAGAATCAGAATCGCTAAAATCTAAACGATGCCCAACCTTTAAACATAACAATGATAACTTATTTCACCATTATATTGCTGTTAAACAACCTAGTCTCTCCTTCTCAGCCTGGCTTGGCCATCGTGAAACCGAACGCCAGGATGCTGTGATCAGACTAGGTCAAGCCTCGCTTTATCGGTTATCCTGGATTTATAAATTCTACTGTTGTGCAATACCACTTTAACAACACATTGATTTCATGTCATTCTGAGCCATTTGGTTTCTTGTAGGGATGTAACGATTACCGGTGTAACGGTAAACCACGGTAAAAATGTTGACGGTAACAATTACATACGAGGAGGACTGCACAATTAATCAAATTTTAATCACAATCCTGATTTTGGCTTCCCACGATCAAATTTGCGTGATCGAGCGATATTTAAAATGCGTCATTCCGCTCATAGAACGTTCCGTATCGAAGTTTTTGCAAAGCCAATCTAGTGCTCCATAAACGACTCTCTGATCACGTGCCTCCATGAGCCAGTCGGAGTTGCTCCCTGCACCGCGCAGCTTAGAGTAACACAGAGTAACAGAAAATTGCGATGCCTGTATCTTTCACGGCAAATGCGCATGTGTGGAAAGTGGTCGTGCAACAGCTGAAATGGCATACTTCTTCTTAATATCCTTCAATAAAGGACGAATATAGTACAATATGGATGTATTAGCTGGAATGTAGCACAATATGGATGTGAAAGCAGTTATAATTATCCTAATGCAAACCCATTTTAACGCCGACAATTTCTTTATCGCGCGATTAACGCATAGACAGTGAAGGATCTAGCTAGACCGGAAGCAAAATTACGAATCCCACTATGGCCACGCCAAGACCCGCCCTACGAAGCAGCTTGATTGGTTGGGAATAGGCATTTCACCTCGAGTGGTTAGGATAGCAGATTTGTCAGGGGATAGGACCTGAACAAATGGGGTTACGTTACCTTGGACGCCTGGCCAATAGTAGTGATTGAAGGGCGGGTCTTGGCGTGGCCATAGTGGGATTTGTAATTTCACAGACCGGAAACAAAACAGACACATGAGTAGTGACTCTATAGTCAGTGAGAAAAACAAAGTGTCTCCCCTGTTCTTTCTGACCACGGTGGGAAACCTGTAGCAGGAAAAGTTAACTCTCTCCTTGATTTTACGTTGGTTATGGAGAACGAGAACCAGGAAATGAGTCGGGGGAAACCATAGTCACTATGACAACCAGACACGCTCACCTCAGGCATGAGGTCAGTACTATCTGCAGTGGAAAATGGAGTTAACGGTGTTACATTACGGTTCGTTTGTTTAAATATCACAACGCATGTCCATCATAAGATTAACGGGAACCTGTCTTTAACTGTCTTTTTAGAGTTAAACTCCACAAGCGGGCCCTTGCGGGCTTGACAACCTTGCTGTCCGGCCGTCTCACACACACACACACACACACGTACGTCCACAACGCAGCCGGCAGAGGCGGGAGAGAGACAGATACCCGTCAAATATGCTATATACATTAGATTTAGTATGTAGTTCATACTTTGTAATTGTTTTCTGATTTTAACGCTATAAAGACCGTTGCCGTGCTTGCATTACTGCCTTACCCCTCCTATAGTCCCTATGGCCACTTGGCCACTGCGAATGCGAATTGAAAAAACGGTTTTGGGGGAGTAGTAGAACTGCTTAGAAGTGGACTTTTCATAGAACTATGATCCTGTAAGTACCTGTTCGGAAAGCGGCTATTATGTGACATTATTGTGTTCGTGTGAAATTGTAAAATATTTGCACAAAGCAAGCTGATCCACTCTTCCATGTTGATAAGAGCATTAAAATGAAAAAAATATAATGGGACAAAATGTGATGGTTGGGGTCGGCTGGCTGTGAGTCTTCTGTTTTGTTTACTATTCTCTGTTTTGTTTCTCGGTTAGTTTTCTCCCCTCTGAGTTTTTCTGTTGGCCTGCCTCTCTCTGTGCCTATTCTGCTCTCCCCCTCCCACTGTCGCTGCCAGCTGATTGAGCGCTGTTCTGTTCCCCCGCGTAACACAGAGAGAGAGAGAGAGAGAGAGAGAGAGAGAGATTAATATTACTTTTGCAGCCATGTGTTGATATTTAGCTTGTGTTAGGGCAATTTGCTGGCAAGGTGCAATCACCAATAAACAGAGTAGCCTGTGTAGCCACATGCTTAGCTATAGCTACTATATGCTTAAGGTCATTTTTACAAGCCTATTGCCTATATTTTTGTAATATAATAAACACTGTTACAGTTTTTGAAACTATTTCAGCTTGTGCAGGCCTATCGGAGACTTGCCCAGGTAAATAAAATCCGAATTCAGTTTCCTTTCCAAACAACAGTGATTTTTCTTTTTTTTTTTTTTTTTTTTTTTTTTACAGCGCACACAGACCAGCTGCCTCCAGCCCCTCCCCCTTGCAACGTTGCATGCCGCGTGCATGACAATGTCAACGTTGCAATTGCTCAGAGAGGCTATCGTTCAGTTCAGTTCAGTTTAATTTTATTTATATAGCATGTTTAAATACAACCCTAGTTGACGAAGGTGCTTAACAAGCTACATAAAAAAACAAAGTGATAATCTACACAAACAATACACAATACAAAATAACCAACAGTAGAAAAACAAAAGGTCAAGGTATCAAAGCTCAACTTGAATTGAAAGCCAAGGAATAGTAGAGTCTTAAGCAAGGACTTGAATGTTTCAACGGTCTGAGCAGTTCTTTAATGAATTTGTAAACTATTCCAGAGGTTTGGAGCAGCCACTGCCAAAGCTCGGTCACCTTTGTATTTTAAACTGGATCTGGGTACATCGAAGAGCATCTGATTGGAAGACCTCGGTGCTTTGACAGGTGTGAGGGGTAAAAGCTCTGATAAATAAGAAGGCGACAACACATTTAAAATCTTGAAAACAATCCAAAAGTTGAGCTGCTGAGTTCTGGACTAACTGTAACCAACGAAGGGTTGACTGATCCAATCCAACATGCAAACAGTTACAGTAGTCTAATCGAGACGTAATAAATGTATGTATGGCTCTTTCGAAGTCTTTGCGTAGCAGGTAGGGCTTGACCTTAGCCAAAAGTCCCAGCTGGAAGAAACTGGTTTTAACAGAACTAATCTGTTTGTCAGATTTAAAAGCACGGTCAAAAATCACACCCAGATTCTTGGTAAAAGGACGAATATGGGAACCTAAAGTACCAAGAGCATCTACACAGGCACCAAAATGTTCAGCACGACCAAACCCAACAATTTCTGTCTTATTGTCATTGAGAGAAAATTCTGATCCAACCAAGCAGTTCAGGAAAGGCTGAAATTTGTCCTTATCATTGTTTTTCTTTTACAGGCAAATAGATTTGTACATCGTCTGCAAAACAATGGAACGAAATGTTAAATTTTTTTTAAATGGACCCCATTTTATCGTTGGTAGCATGCTGCTGGTGGTCTTGCAATGGGATTAACTGTACTAATAAACCGTTGAAACAACAGGGCCACGCTGCTGTGAAAACATCCCGAACATCATTTATCTCTCTGCGGCAGTCTCCTCCGTTTCATGTATTTCTAATTGAGCTAGCTAACCGGAGCCAACCGCTAATTGGAGCTAATGGTTGCTAACCGAGCCTTCAGTTCTCCGTGCCTGTATCCATTTACTGTATTTATGGACGCGAGCCCGAATAAAACTCTTAATTTTATTAAATTGGCTGTAAAAGTTTTAAACTACAACTCAGAGTTGTTTGAATGACAGAAATCTGCTCAGATGTGAACTTAATGAGTGCAACAGGTCATAGTACAGAACAGTAGGCTATGTTTAGGAACCCCAACACACGGATTAATAAATTCCCAAAAATGAGCAAAGATCTATCAAACAAAATGAACAAGAATTTACTTTAGATATTCCTTGTCTTATGTGATTTAACAGGAGTTAGGAGGAAACAGTTTTGAGATTAATAACATGTAATTTTCTATGGCATTATTTTTGTGACTTTCCGCCGACCCGTTTGTTTGTGGTTGTTGCCATGGTAAATCGTAGTATCATGGCTCCATTCATACTGCCTTTTTATAGTAGTGGTGCATGCGCGTAACCCTGAGTGAACCTACCCTGAGTTGATTGAACCAACTCTAATCAGCTGCAGACCTGCCAACCTGTACGCATTTTGCGTAGTAGATACGTATTTTGAAATCAAAATACGGTGATACGATTTTTCACTTTAAACTACGCAAAAATCAGGTGACTGCTTTGGGTTCACTCGTTGACGTGCAGTAGCCGTCTCAGTCTAACTCTTGATGACAGTAGGCAGCTAAACTTATGGCTAAAACAGCTTAGCAGCCACGAGCATGCTGGGAAAAAAAAACTAAAGAAGAAGAGTTTGACCAATCACAGCGTTGGGTTCCTTCCTCTAATGTCAAGCGGGGATATCGGCTACAGATTATATACTGTCTATGACTGATAGTGTTATTCATTCCTCCCTCATTCCAGTTTAGTTTGGTTGGTTTCCCCCATATATCTATGGGTTTCTCCAAGGGAGGACTGTGCTTGCAAAGGTAAACGGATTTGATGTAGAAAGGTGAAATGAATTAATTTACGTAGCCTACCTGTCAACTTTGGAGAAATATTATATATTATTATTATTATTATTATTATTATTATTAATAATAAAGCCTTGCATTTGTAAAGTCTTGGATTTCGTTACAAAGGTCTTATATAAGTTTTGCCTTTCCTATGATTAAGTTCATACCGTAACAAAATTAACTGTTACTAATGAAGGCTAATTAAAAACTGACCGGAGCCCGTCGCACCGGAGGGCCGAGACACAAAGTAAACACGCCTCTCTGACCGGTACCGGGGTGGTGGTTAAACTGAGCGGAGGATGTGCGGAATGTGCCGGTGTCGGTCGGACCTTGGCTGGCCACTCGGCGCTAACAGACTAACGGCTTATTAGCTAGCCAAACACCGAGCGGTAACATCTGCGAAGATTGGCTCTAAAGAGCGGATCAATCTGCTCAGTATGCGTAACAAACAAAGCGAGCAGCCGCCGGACTCTTAACATCTGTTGATCTGTGCAGGACTTCACTGTGAGCGGACTGTTTAGAGACGATGTGACCGGCAGGTAACGTTAGCGGTTAGCTGCTACTGTAGCAGAACTGCAAGGAAACGCTCAACTGAGCTGTGTGTTTTCAGTGTTAAACACTGCTGCAGGTATTCATGCATGACTGTTGGTGGTGATTTCCAGAGGTGGAAGACTTACTCAGATCATGTATTAAAAAAAAAAGTATTATCAAAATATACTTAAAGTATCAAAAGTAAAAGTGCTCATTATGCAGTGTAATATATTTTATTTTATTAGGTTATATTATGATCCGATTAATTGTATTAAATATGACCGATAATTTAAATAAAATATTTTATTTAATTCAAGTAGCCTACTTGAACATAATTATTTTCTAGGGTTTAAAATGTAAACAGGTTTGACATTTAATGGCACATTTTTTCTGCGTGCGTGCCGCATGTTCATGAACCAGAACTTCGACAATAAATCAGTAAGTTGCTACTCAAAAAAAGTTTTTCAAGGTTGGCAGGTCTGCAGCTGTTCTGGAACCGAAAACTCAGAGTTTCCATCTCAGGGTAAATCAACTCAGACATCAGGGTTAGACTCAGAGCTTGTTAAACCTCCTACCTGGAACGGACCCCAGGAAGCGCAGGAAACGAGAAAGCTGGGAGCAAAACTGCAAACGTGATGGAGAGCAAAAGACTGATCATTGACAAAGAAGCAGAGGGAACTGTAAACAAAAGGACATAATATCAAACAAATAAAAAACCAATAGTTTTCGACTACACACGTTTTGTTTGCAAGTTTTAAGTTTTACCTTTGCTTGAGTTAGTGTTTTTTCTTTGATACTTGAGAAGTTTTGCGTGGAATTAGTCACAAAAATAATCCCATAATTTTTTGTATGGAGTATAGTATTATGGGTATTTCATCTGCTGAACCGTTACCATTTGGCAAAAAAAACAACAAAACTGATTTAATTGTCAAAGAACATCATGAGCCTCTTTCCGACCAAGTAGCTACAGGAACGTAGTTATAGGAAAAGTCCACTACTAAACGGATCTACTAACCACTCTCCCCCAAAACAGTTTTTTCCAATTGCATTCGCACTGGCCAAGTGGCCGTATGGACTGGTAGGAGGGGTAAGGGAGTGATGCAAGCATGGCAACGGTCTTTATAGCATTAAAATTAGAAAACATATGCACCAAAAGAATATGAACTGAATACGAAATCTGATGTATATAGCATATTTGTCATAATTTTAACAAGTCTCCCGAAGAGAAACATATCTCTCTCTCCCCCGCTGCTGTGTGTGTCTGTGTGTCTGTGTGTGAGAGACTGTGTGTGTGTGTGAGAGACTGTGTGTGTGAGACTGTGTGTGTGTGTGACTGTGTGTGTGTGTGTGACTGTGTGAGACTGTGTGTGTGTGTGTGTGTGACGGCCGGCCGCAGGACACGCTTGTGGAGTTTAACTCCAAAAAGACAGTTAACCACAGGTTCCCGTTAATCTTATGATGGACATGTGTTGGGATATTTAAACAAACGAACCGTCAACAGCGAAATAAAAGCCTCTTATCAACGAGAGTGGTCTGAGAGACCTCCAGCTTACAGCGGGGACTCTGATCATGACTGGCCGAGCGTAGAGCTAGCGGGCCGGGGCAGGCGCCTGCCGACTGTCGCCTCACTTCATGGAGCTTCTCAACTCTGAAAACTTTGAAGCAAATTGTCAATTCAGCATCAATTTGCGCAACACTGCCTATATTCGAAATCTAAACAGTTCATTTCTCGCCTAAAACGTTGTCAGAAGTGAAATTAGTGATGAATAAAATAATAAAATTGTCCCGTTGTTGGTCTGTCTGTACCGGAAACCTGACCCTCATTGACTTAGGTTCATATGCTGAAGTAGGAGGTGAAAGAGTTACAGGAACTGCGGCCAGAGAAACTTAAAATTGGTCCAGTCGGAACACGAGAAAAATAGAGTTCTAGAAATTTTATGTTCTAGGAACTGCAAAAATCCCTCCGGTCGGAAAGCGGCTATGGCTTCACTTTTTCGTAATTTCTTTAAAATGTAACGAGCAATTTCTTCTTTTTTTTATCAGAATACTGAAAGCAGCAGAATTGAGTAGATTACATTTTAATATCTGTTTATTTATCACAAGTTATATAATTATTGCGATATTCAACAGCGTTACAGCATATACTGCTTATTTTGTTCAAGGTTGGTCAATAACTCTCTCTGTTTGTCTGTTGCTATAGAAACGGAGAGGAGGAGAGGGACCCAAACATCAACACTCTGACAAATCCTTCACAACATCTGGATATTTAAAGATTCATCAGAGAGTTCAATCTGGAGACAATCTACACAGCTGTGATCAATGTGGGGCAGCTTTCACACTACAGAGAACTCTAAGAAGACATCAACGCATTCACACTGGAGAAAAGCCGTACAGCTGTGATCTATGTGGTAGAACCTTTTCTAGGAATGGTAACCTTAAATCTCACCAGCGCGTTCACACTGGAGAGAAGCCTTACAGCTGTGATCAATGTAGTAAAACCTTTTCTAGGAGTGGTGACCTTATATCTCACCAGTGTGTTCACACTGGAGAGAAGCCTTACAGCTGTGATCTATGTGGGAAAACTTCTTCTCGGAGTGGTGACCTTAAAAAACATCAACGCATTCACTCTGGAGAGAAGCCGTATTGGTGTGAACAATGTGGGAAAACCTTTTCTCGGAGTAGTGACCTTAAAAAACATCAACGCATTCACACTGGAGAGAAGCCGTACAGCTGTGATCTATGTGGTAAAACCTTTTCTCAGAGCGGTAGCCTTAAATATCACCAGCGCCTTCACACTGGAGAGAAGCCGTACTGGTGTGATCAATGTGGGGATACTTTTTCTGATAATGGGGCCCTTAAAAAACATCAACGCATTCACACTGGAGAGAAGCCGTATTGGTGTGAACAATGTGGGAAAACCTTTTCTTGGAGTAGTGACCTTAAAAAACATCAACGCATTCACACTGGAGAGAAGCCGTATTGGTGTGAACAATGTGGGAAAACTTTTTCTTATAGTAGTAACCTTAACTCTCACCAGCGTGTTCACACAGGAGACAAGCCGTACTGCTGTGAACAATGTGGGGAAACTTTTTCTCAGAGTGGTCACCTTAAAAAACACCAGCTCATTCACACTGCCTCGTTGTGAACATGTTTCCGAGCCAAGCTGTTTCCTCCTGCCTCCTCCTCATGCCCTGATAGCTGTGTTGTTATTTTCTGATCTTCTTTCCACATTGAAGGCTGACCAGCAGTAACTTTATCTTCTGAACAGCATGGATGTTATCCTGGCTAGGACTACACATTACACTCCCTCCCTTTGAAGGGGTTTATTCCACTCAAAATTAGTTAGTTTCCTGTAATATAATATTCTGAGTTCAGGGATCAACTGCTAGCGCTTTTTAACTAATGCTGCAATGAAGAAGTATTTGTTGTTCTTAATTAATCACCTTGTAAATACCATTTACAAAAATCCCCATCACTGTTTACTAAGGTGATGTCAAGCTGCTTAAATATTCAGTTTATTGTCACTTAAGACGACAAAGTAAACCTTCATAACTGACCAGCTTTAATCAGAACATGGCTGCTGCTGCTGCTTAAAAAATGACTTGAACAGTTAATGTGTTTAAACTGTGTCTGTGCTGCCGCCATCTTGGGACAGACAACTGATCTTAAAGTCTCAGAAAAAGATAGTTGTACTGCTTTTGGATGTTCATGTGAAAGAAATGCTAAACTAAGCAACATGGAATAACATTTCAAGGATGAAAAATGTGTTTTACAATATTATACTATTACTAAAGTGTTGAACACAATATCACAAAAGGTAACATTAATCCTTCTTTTAAGCTAACATTAAGTTAAGTGACTGTCCTGATACTGAATTGAGCTAATGCTAGCTTGTATCAGGTCATGTATGTTTTATTGTGTAAGTGATTATTAATATCTCAGTAAGATGCTGAAAACGATGTTTGTTATGTGTGTCACTGAACAGTTCCTCACATCATTCCCCATAGACCCCCATGTGAAAAAATCCAGACTTTACATCAGAAATATATAAATGTTTACAGCCTCGTACAAAAAAACGGTTTTGGTCTATGAAGCTAATTTCCCACTTCATAACAACTGTTTATATAACTCACCTGTTTAAATTGTATCAAGGCGTAAATTAGAGCTTAGATCGGGCCCAAAAAATCAAGCCCGACCCAGCCCGAGCCCGTGCACGTTGTGTCCGAGCCCGGCCCGACACATTAACTGGAATTATGAGCCCGATCCCGATTTCAACCCGACACTTTTTTAATCCGTGGGCCGTTATAATTGACGTTCTCAACTACAATTCAGAGTTGTTTGAACTGCAGAAATCTGTTTAAAATGATCTTAATGAATAATGCAACAGGAGCGAAGCATGTAAACTGCTCTGTTAGTTTATTCAGAATGGAACGGATCGCAAATGGATCTGAATGAAGAAACGTAAAAAACTCAACGTATTTCTCTGGGAGGGCTGGCCCACTTGCCTCGCCCTCAGGGGGAGCCTACGCTTGGAGAAGTAACAGAAGAGGAGGTTGAAGGCTGACTATCATCTTTTCTGCCACGGCGAGCCTGCTTCATGTGTCTCTTCATCATCCACTTCTCCGTTTTATTTGCTGTCATAGGCGAACAGCGGCCGCAATACCTCCGACTTTCCTCCAAACTTGCTCAAAGGTAATTCTCCTGTTCTCTCCTCGGGCTTGGGCAGAGAATCTAAACTCTAGCGTAAATCAGCAGACTGTCACTAGCTTCAAAATATTTTGAAAAAGTTTGGTAAGAAAACCTGCCTTTTTAATTTCATCAAGTATCCTGTATTATAAATACATGTCTGGCATTTGTAGTCAACCGCTTTAAAATCAGTTGGAAATTCAGCGAGAAATTATGATTTTAATTGTGGATAGACCTTCTGCCTCCATAGACACACGTGCATTAGGAGGAGCACAATCTTTAGGAGAAAAAAAAATAGATAGTATCCCACAGACTTCATCAGTGGATTAGACACATGAGAACAGCTGGTTGTATTCGGGGGGGACGTTTGCGAGCTTTTGGCTTATTCTGGAATTTATAACCCGTGTATAATCATTTGTTTTATTAATTTGATCTGTTCTGTTCTTAAATAAACTGAATTGAATTGAACTTCAACATTTAGTTTCTTCCTTTTTTACAGGTTTATTCTTTTTTTATGACACTCTTATGACATCATACTTCAGTTTATCACAAACATGAAGGAAGTGTAAAAACTCATCTGAAAAGTAACTAGAAAATGCATTTCCTGCAGAAAATCTAAATTGCTAAAGTTTAACTAGATTACTGGCTTTTAACGCGAAAGAAGGGGAAGCAGTAAGAATAGTTGGAAAAGTATTAATTAGTTTACATTTCTTTAACATGATAAATAATACCAAACGTGTGATACTAAAGTGGAATATTTAAAGGTTTTCTGAAAAGCTGTCACTACACTGAATTGCAGGCTTCAATGTGAAGAAAGTGAAGTTGTGCAAAAAAATTAGCAAAAGTGGAAACTGTTCTAATATATATATATATATATATATATATATATATATATATATATATATATATATATATATATGATATGTATTATTAAAATGTCTTCAATTGTGTTAAAGAGGAGTTGGAGCAGAGTGGCTGTTAAAACCTAGGCCACTGTTTGGAGGGAACTGGAATCTTACTGGAAGCTGACTCGCTAGAAAAACCCTAATGCATTTTAACGCTGTAAAGTGAAAAACTGAGTCTCCGGCATTCACATTTTTTGGGGGAACTAACCTGCACACCCATTACATATGGATCTGAAAGTTATTATCCATTAAACCAGATATTTAAGTCCGTAAACTGTGAAAGGTGTAAACTGCAGGCTAGTAAATGCTCTGGTTTTGGTCCACTTCCTGTGTTTGGGTCAGATCCCGTTCTCACCTAGTCTGGCTATCACCAGACCAAGCTCAATCTTTTCAGATTGAACAGGGTGAAATCAGATCACCGTCAGATGGGGCTGGGTTTACCCAGTCTAGTTCTCACCTGAAGGGAACCGAACTCTAGTTCACTTGGAAGAGAACCTGTTGGTCTCTTTCATACTTTTGCTCAACTTGCTCATCAGTGTTGTTCATGAATGCGCTAAAAGAGCCTGTTCATTAAACCTTTTCAGACTGAAGGCTTTAAACATCTATCATTTTAATCTTGTTGCACACCATAATAAGACTTGTGCCTAAAATATAAAATATATCATCTTTCAGAACCTTGAAGGCTCCATAATTTCAAACTCTGAAATGTACACAGTGAGTACTTTAACTTTGAATACTTCAAGTTAGTACTAAGTAAGTATGTAGCCTACTTTGACTCAAGTAGACTTTCTACTGCAGGATCTTTACTTGTAACAGAGTATTTCTACACTGTGGTAGCCTATTGCTACTTTGACTTTAATCTTTAGTTTAGTTTTGTCACGTTTTATTTCACTTTTATTCTGCTCAACCTGAGGCAGATTATTTTGATGATGAAGACATGAACATGTGTCTTGTTTGCTCGCTCTCATCTTCACAATTTCTGTTTCTGTTCAGCATCAACTCAGTCAAATTATGTCACTTCCTCTGAGTCATAACCTTAAAGATGATTACACACTTTTTATGTTTTCTTTTTATGTAACGTGACAGGGCTGACCGAAAACATGGGGAGAGTTGTAAAATACCATTTATTTGTAGAATTTATGTAACATTTTATGTTTTTTTTATCAATTAATGTGAATGATAACTTAAACTTTTGATGAATATTGATTATTTTTCTAAATAACAGTTTTCAGAATAACAATATTACAGACAAGGTAGTTAAAATTTGGCTGAGGACAGACCATTTTTCAGGATTTGTAATTTTCAAGCGTTTTTAAATTAGGAATAAAACATCCAAGGACCTAATATTACATATTCCTTTAAAGTGCAACTCACAGAAATCACCCATTTAGTATTTTTTGTCGGTTTTGGATTATACAAGTTTTATTCACTTTAACAATTCCAGGACAGATAATGTACGTTTCTGGTAGGATGTCCCAGTCCCTTAACAGTGGCGGTTCTACACGTGCCTCCCTAGACATGTCCCTGGCCTCCCCTGTGCCCCCCCCGGCCCCATTATGAATTTATTACGGTTTTACACGCGAGCGCCAAAAGCGGAACTAATGTGCGACGCAACGTTCTACACGGGTAAATTAGAGCGGCGCACCCAAACACTAGCCTAGAACTTCTTCACACATTTGTCTCCAGTGGTAACGTCAATTATTACTTCATTAGAGAGCACTATGCAGCTGCCTGTACAAATGTTGGACCTTTCTCAGGCACCAGCACTGAAAGCGTTGGAAGAACAGATTTTTAGCTGCTCTGCTGCATCAGGAGGAGCACCAAATACACGACGCTGGTAGCAAATGTTAACCGAGCTAGCTACACTGTTAGCATCTGAGCAGCTGTTCCGTCCACGTGAAGGCATCATTGAGTCCTACGATAGTCTAACGTTAAACAGACTAACGTTACATACAGTCTACGATACCACAGATATCAACTAACGTTAATAGTTATTTAGCGTGCAGCGTGTGGTGGTGCTCGGTGAATGAGACAGCAACTCCTCTTGGAGAGAGCAGAGGAGCTCCGAGTTCTCCTGTTGGTAAGATCAACCATTTCATCTCGGAAGGGACTTGTTGTTGTTGTTGTTGTTGTTGTTGCACATAACCGGGTTCCTTTTGTTCCTCACACTGAGAATGAATCAGAGAAATACAAGAGACATCTTGGAGTCATCTCACCTCCTCCTCCCTGTATGACTTTCATTGATTCAAAAATAATGTTACATAGGGATTAGTCAATTAAACAAGGTTCATACAGATAGTTATAGTAAACATTTTCTGTTACCACCAATATTCCATTAAAAATATGTACTTAAGGTACAAAAAAACCCAGCAATATCGAAAAGTCCTCACATTTTTTGAAACTGGAAACGATCAAAGCTGTTTTTCTGTCAATCAATTAATTGATTTAGCAACTAATATTTTCAGTTGGACTTGTAGGCCTATATATTGGTCGGCAGTTTGATGACAATAAAACATTATATTTCATAAACATATGTTTTGTGTACAAAAATCCTAATTCTTTTTAACCCAAATATGTCAGATTACAAATAGCATCTGTAAGCATTTGACAAAATTCTGATACTAACTTTTTTGTCTTTGAAATCCAAATTAGTTATTCCTAAAAATGACATAATTTGTCTTTGAAATCAAAAACCAACTGTTTGTTTATCACCTATATGACATAAGAAAGATTTAATTTAGCCCCCAGTGGGGAAATTCCCTCAGATAAAAGCAAGAAGTAGGTCAAATATAATTGACTTCCGATTGAAAGTAAAAAGTTAAATTTAACTCCTATACAATCCATCAATAGGAAACCTATTATCCTAATTCAAAAGTACTTTTAGCTCTCTGGTACCAGCAGGAACTGGCCTGAAAGGCAACTTCTTGTTTTTTCTAAACTTTTAGGCATTTGAGTCAATTCAAGTTTTTTATGTTGGTGTGCTGAAAGCTCCGAGACACAAGGCCTTGTGTCAGACTCCTCGCTGGACACGCCTGCTGTAACCTGAGCCAGTCATCCAGTGCACTTCTCTCTAAAGCTCTTGTTTCCTCTAAGCTTTTCCTGACTGAATTGTTATCCCTTCTATTTATAAAGTATACTAGTATATTATATATCATCTTTATGGTATAAAAGTATTATCTTTTACTGTTTATAAGAGTTATCTTTAACTTATATTATATTTTACTTTTCGTGTAAACATATAAATATGAGAGTAAATATTAAATGAATATGTATACCATTGTCTCAGTACATTACTCATAATGTACATCATTAAGCAGTCACATCAACATTAAACATTTTCATTCAGATATTTAGTCTTAATCATATCTCCAAGTTGTTGATACATTTAATCATCATGGTTTCAAACCCCATCTCAGCACTCACACAACCCTTACACAACTTACACAGGTCACCAGGAAAGATGCAGCAAGTGTAAAAGACTAGAAAAATACAAATTAAGGTATTCCCCTTTTCAAACCAGGTTTCTAGGAAGTCTTTGAATGGATCATTTATGCCTGTATTTACCCAAAAATAGTTTACAGATGTTTTATGTCAGACTTAACCTAAAGCCAAAGTTATTTCTATCAAATTTTCATCAATCCAATTCAGATTCAAACAATGAAACGTACTTTAAACATTTCCTGACAAACCAACTGAATACTTATCTTAAAAGTAAAAATAAGTACTTCTAATTATCTTCTCCTAATAGTGTGTGTATTTTCAGAACGTGAGTCTGTGTGCTACTTAACTTCACAATACATCAGATGTGTCAGAGCAGAACAGTCCCTCGCGCCCCCCCCCCCTCTCTCAGTCCGTCTGCTGGTCCGAACCTCCAGACAGTTTTCACCGGTCCTGCAGCTGGAGGGGGAGTGAGATGGACGCGACTGACACAAATGATGCGCCGTGTGGCACAAAACAGAACTCCAAAAAGCATTATTTGTTCTTTTATCAATATTATCACTTGGAAAAGAGTCTACTTATTTTAATAAATATCAATCATTATAAAACCGGATTTCTTTCCCTCATGCTGGTTTAACTCTATAAAATCCATACAAATTGTGCTAAAAAGGAAACACTGTTTTTGTAATTGTTCTCTTTTAGATTACTTTAAGGGTTGTTTCAGTAAATAGTGAAAGTCAATCAAAACTAAATTTTCTTTAGAATAGTTTTTAAATTAAAAAAATTATGTGAACACCCCATTCATTAAACCACCTATTTATTATTGCTACTGTATCCCTTCTATTTGAGGCATGACAAGCTCATGACTCAAAACAACGCAGCACATATAAATCTGTTCAGTGGTTTAGCCATTAACACTGTCCTGTGTTACACAGCAAAACGAATGAATCATTTCCTTAAAAGAAAACCATTCACCAAAGTATTTTCAACGTCAACATCAATTAATCTAGTTTTAACCTATTTGTGATATAGCAAATCAAAATACCAACAAAGTCTCTAGTGCAGTTTTACTGAAGAAAAAAAAAAACTCACTAGAGTACAATATTAAATTAACTGTTTTCAGACCGAAATCTAACCTGTATTGGTTTCAATATAACCAATAAAATAAGTATTAAACAAAAATTATGTTGTTTATTTTCTTTTTATCTTTAGTTTGTACCCAAAGTTATACTACTCGCTGTCTGGTAGTTCTAAAAATCATTACAAATTAAAGTTTTTAGGCCTATAGAACAAACCTAAGTACTTGTAATTTGACCTCTATTTATTCAATTTGTTACCTGATATGGGAAACATATCACCTTCTGTAATTTATGACAAACTATATCAAAATCATTGCTGAACTCTACATGCATAACTCCTGTTTTTCTCTTATCTCTGGGTGTGTGTGTGTCTATGGCCTTGCTGCTCTGTAAGCTTAGTCTACAGTGAGGGTTAACCAATCACCTCACTGAGTGGCTCTGCTGCTCTCATCGTAGTTGTTAGCATGTCATCAGGAATTTGTGCCTTTTGCACTGAGACACAATACGTTACCATTTGGTCCTCGCACAATGGTGTATCTGGTGGGTGCATCTTTACCCAAGTCCAATGTGTGGAGGTGCTGTAAACAAAAATCTCAAAAGGTTGACAGGTTAAGTTGCTTGCGAGTGCACATTCTATACCTCAGTACAATAAGCAGAGCTTTTGTCAAATGTAGGCATGTTGCATTTTGAATGCAAACCACTATACTTGAGATTTTGGTAGGAATTCTCCATTTTGGAATTATTTCAGTAAGTAGGGCTTTGGCTGCTACACTAGCTGATAGTAGTCTTGATCCAAAAAGAAATCATTTGTGAACCAATGTTGCTTCACCATTGTGAAACAACTGTTTTTCCCTCAATTGTATTTCCATCATCCTAATCATACTTTTTACACCTGGTTTTAACCCATGTGTCAAATTTGCAAAATTTAGGAAAGAAAAAGCTGGGTAGCCTTCTTATAGGAAGAATGAGCTCTACTGCTTGTACTGAGAGATGAGATGGCAGAGGTCCAAATCGGATAGCCTCAGAAACACCTACAACAGAGAAGCCCACACGGTTAGGCCACTGCTAGAGTCTCTGGAATAAGAACTCTTAACCGAAAAAAATGAAATCAGGGTTAGTGAGAGGTGTGTCAGAGAGGTCAGGTCATGGTACCACCTGTAGCTCTGCAACACCATTGTTTCTCTCTGTCAGCTGGTGTGTGGAGAAGAAAATCAGGGTTAAGAACAGTGCATCTGTTAGACTTCACACTCTGAAGTCCTATTTATTGGTCACCTCATCATCATTTCCTCATCTCTATTCAAACAGATCATTTTAATATAGTAAACTAATGGCGTTTTTCCATTACATGGGACCTGCTCGCCTCAAATAGACTCGACACACTGCGTCCGTTTTCCATTGCAGATTTTAGTACCACCTCAGTGTGGCTTGTCGTCTTCTATGCCGGCTCGACGCACACAACAGCGCACAAGTATAAACATCAGGCCACTTGAACTTGTTTTACAGTTCTGTGGAGGCTCCACGCAGAGCTTTCGCCGTAGCCTATGTAAGTGGCCTGATGTTTATACTTGTGTGCTGGTGTGTGCGTCGAGCCGGCCGTATGTGTGTGTACGTAGGCTACGGCGAAAGCTCTGCCTGGAGCCTCCGAAGAAATGTAAAACAAACGGCGCCGCAGTTAACTGCCGTGACCTAACGTGACACACACACAGAATATCAAAGGTGTGTTGATGTTGCCACAGTCAGAAGACACATTTAGTTTCAAATGAAGCTGGAGGCAGCAAAAAAAACACAGCTGGCTGAACTATTTAAAAATAGCGGGTTTGTTCAGGACACCCCCCTCTATCGCGTTCACGCCAGCTTTTGGTATCGGCTCAGCTCGCTTGGAACCTCGACTTAGGTGGTACTAAAAAAAGTAGCCCTACCTGTTAGCAGGTACCAGGTTCTTTTTTTCGTAATGGAAAACCAAAAAAGGCGAGTAGAGTCAAGCAGGTAGCATGTAATGGAAAAGTGCCATTTAATTTACTCCCACCTCCCATTAGTTCTTCTAACCCTTGTATCATTATCTCTGCATGTTTCCCCCTTGGGTCTACCAAAGGAGCCCTCAGCAGACGTCAAGCTGGCGACCGTAGCAGGAAAGAAGGACAAGAAGGCCGAGGAGGAGGAGCAGCCTGCAGCACCTCCTGCAGCTGCTGCAGCAGTGAAAGAGGAAGAGGAGGAGGAGGAGCATCCTGCAGCACCTCCTGCAGGTGGAGCAGCAGTGAAGGAGGAAGAGGAGGAGGAGGAGGAGCAGCCTGCAGTACCTCCTGCAGCAGCAGTGAAGGCGGAGGAGGAGGAGCAGCCTGCAGCAGTGAAGGAGGAGGAAGAGTATGTGGTGGAGGAGGAGTATGTGGTGGAGAAGGTGATGGACCGCAGAGTGGCGAAAGGAAGAGTAGAGTTTCTGCTGAAATGGAAGGGGTTCTCAGAGTAAGTATGAGTCGTATGAGTCTATTGTATGTATGTGTGTGTGTATATATATATATATATATATATATATATATATATATATATATTAATTTTGACACTAAGTTGCAGACCATCAAATAACCTTACGAAATGGAAATAGAAAAAAGGAATATATGAATTAGCAATAACAGTGAGAATGTATTACCTAAAAACAAAGCCTGAGGAGATGTTCTTCTGTCTGCACTCACCTTTCCAGTGAGGATAACACATGGGAGCCTAAAGACAACCTGGACTGCCCCGACCTTATCACTGAGTACATGCAGAAACACAAGGAGAAGAAGAAGGAGGAGGAGAAGAAGAAGGAGGGCAAGAGGAAAGTTGTCAGTGAGGCCTCGGGAGACTCAGAGGAGCGAGGGAGCAAGAGGAAGAAGGTGGAGGTGAGCGAAGGAAAGAGGTTACTCCAGACTGAAGAGTCCCAGAAATCTAATCTCAATATTAATGAATATTAATACAGTGCAAATACGGGATGAATTTAAATGATTTATTAAAAATTTAATAATAACATAACAATAACTTATTTCACCACTTACACATTCAGACTTTCCGTGATCTTCTGCCACACTTTCTCTCGCTGTTTCATTGCAGCGTCCGTGTTTCCTTTTTATAATGGGCCTCATTCACAAATATCTTTCTAAGTTTTCTCTTAAATATGTTCTTAAAAAAGTTCCTAAGAATAGTCTACATTGGATTCATGACTTGTTCTTAAACAACAGAATTGTTTGCACCTGTGTTCTTAGGATTGATGAATCCCACGTCTTCATGATGATGAAATGAAAGCACGTGCCAGTTGTTCCTAATTAGCATAAGAAAACCCCCCGCAAATTCCCATATAAGGACATGACACTTCCTGGGAAGTGGGAGACTGCGTTCAGGAGATGGTTGTCGAAAAGTAAAAGTACTTGCATAACGGGTTATTCTCTTAATCTTATTTGCATATTACCATTCTAAATGGTTTTAAATAAAATTTTAAATTCACTTAAAGTACGGATACATGAAAAATGTACTTAAGTACAGTAACGAAGAATTTGTACTTTGTTACATTCTACCACAGCATTTTGTCCCTATTAATAGGGGCTAATCCCTATTAAATGTTTAACTTGACCCCACTCATGTGTACATTAAATAATAATGTACAGGCCTACTGGCCTGCAGAAAGGTTTTAAAATCAAATGTTCTATCATAAAAAAACAAACAAAGTGCATTTAGGTCAAGTGCATTTTAAATTTTTCTCTGTACTACTACAAGAAAGTGTATTCAGAACAAGTGCAACTGCTTAAAGATACAACAATATTTTCTCTGTAGGCCTTCAACATAATAGTGCATCAAAACAAAGACTGCCATAGCCCATATGTTAACTGTAGAACTTTAACAACAACAAATGCACCAAGAATTGCTCAATTGCAGATGTGCGAAGTGGATAATATATATTTAAACACTAGACAAGCCCATTCTACTTCTTGAGGTAAAGTGGCAGGTTTTTCTTGATGAAGAGTAGCTTCTCTGCTTTATCACAGTGAAGTCTGTTCATCTTCTCATCAAGAACATGTGCTGCTGCACTGAACGGTCTCTCGCTGTCAGTGCTTGTGCACGGAGCAGACAAGTACTTGCCAGTATCTTTGCCAGGTCAGGAAAGCGGCCATGATTACTTCTCCAGTAAGCAAGAGGGTTATCACTTCTGTGGATGGGGACTTCAGACAGATAACCATCTAGCTGTTGAGCGGTTGAGCTTGTCATCTGCCTGACATTCGAGAAAGATTTGAGAGAGTGTATTTAAATAGGGCCAGTGCATAAATAAACATTTTTATCAAATTAAAAAAATATCTAGCAGAAATATGGCTACAATCTGATAGTCACATACAGTATATTAGGGCTGCACGATTATGGCTAAAATGATAATCACGATTATTTTTGATCAATATTGAGATCACGATTAATTATCACGATTATTTGTTGATTTAACCAAAACAAATTTTGTCACATAGGCTAATTATAACTGCTTTTGCATCCACATTGTGCTACATTCCTGTTAATACAACCATATTGTGCTACATTCCTCCTTTATTGAAGGATACTGTGAATGAGTATGCCATTTCAGCTGTTGTGCGACCGCTTTCCATACATTCCTTACGTTTGCCGTAAGGTATCTACCTGACGAAATAGCAACGCGGATTTCATTGGCTCATTACACTGCTACTTACATGTCTGCGTTGCGCTAGTAAACACTAATAACACGTTACACAGCAGGTAGCGTTAGCCTACCGTTAACTACAGTAAACACTAATAACACGTTACACAGCAGGTAACGTTAGCCTACTGTTAGCCACAGTAGTAACTGGATTAAACACAGCTAAAATGCTGACAGCTAAACGGTGTAGTGTGTCTGTATTTCCAACAACGGGACGTCGAACAGTCTGCTGCTAAAGCTGTGAGCTAACGGACACAAACTAGCACTATGGTCACTGCTGTTGTCTGAAAAACAAAACATACGGGACATAATGTTGCGTTTACTGGTAAACTGGTAAACATCGTAACCAGCTTATGATGACCGACTGCTACCTGTTGTGGAGTTTTCCTCACGTTACTCCTCTGTCCTCTGTGACTGTCTACATCTAGAAACTAAGCTGCGCGGTGCAGGGAACAACTCTGATTGGCTCACGGAGGCACGTGATCAGACAGTGGTTTATGGAGCGCTAGAGTGGCTTTGTAAAAACTTTGATAAGGAGCGTTCCATGACACATTTTAAATATCGCTCAATCACGCAAATTTGATCGTGGGAAGCCAAAATCGTGATTGTGATTAAAATTTGATTAATTGTGCAGCCCTACAGTATATAGTAGCCTAAGAACAGAATAGCTTAGTAGTAGTAGTAGTAGTAGTAGTAGTAGTAGTAGTAGTAGTTAGTAGTATTTGAGGCACTTTCTTGCAGGATTTCACTGAACATATCAGACAACGAGGGTGCATGCCCCTCATCTGGTCTTTTTCTGCGCTCTGATTTCCTCCTGCGCTGGCCGCTGCTCCGTCTCTACGCGGGTTCTCCGCATCCATCGCGGCCTGGATCATTTCTCGTGCGCGCTGCTTTATTTCCGCATCCAAGTAATGGTCTTAATAAAGCGGATCAAGTACAGTCGCGATGAAGTGCAGAGGATCTGAATAGATCTCACTGAAACGTGTGCTGACAGACTCTAAGAGCGTACTTTTCATTGTTTTCACTCCGTAGTACACTGAAATACGTCCACACCGCAGACATGTTGCTTCAGACAAGCACGTGCAGGTCGCGATTTCTGTTTGCGTCATCACAACATTTCGGCCGTATTGTTTCGGTGATAAAAGTATTTCGGTGGCGGAATATTCGGTGCATCCCTACAAATAACGCATGATTTAATCAGTTTCATTTCTGATGTAAATTGCAGTCTTAGTGTTTCTTTGCATACTATGATTTTCTTGTTTTCAATAGATACATTACAATTCAATACTATCATTGTATACAACTGTAGAATTAAATAAATGCAGTAACCAATTATTTTGAGCAAATTGTCATCACTCAAATGTGCGTAAGAGTGCTCTTGAGTGTTTGTAGATTTTGTTGTTAGCCCGGGACGTCACTACGTTTGAAAGACAGTGGGGGCTTAGCCCCACGGCTATGCAAAACTTTCCCTTGCAAAATCTTACTTACAAACTCTAAAGTTAGCTTTTAGATACATCAAAGATGCATGGGGGGGAGGGATTAACTCCTGCTTAGTTCTTCTTTAGGCTAAGATTTAACCACTATCTATCTGCCTGTGTAAATGTGTGGTAACGTAATACCATACCTAATCCCTCTATTTATTAGATAAATTGCAGGTCAAAATAAGACTATTTAATTACTAGGGGTGTAATGATACACGTATTCGTATTGAACCGTTCGGTACGAGGCTTTCGGTTAGGTGCGCATTACAAACCGAACGATTCGCTGGACTAATCCTATTTCATTTTTTATTTAAATTGTGTGAAATATAATGTTCTCAGTGCCGCTGCACTCAACAAGTCAGCCCAAATGACGAAACTGGCAACATGCCGTCTTCCCTTCCCACTCCTAAAGAAAAACACACTAGTCCAGTCAGGCATGGTACGCTGAACTAGCTTGTTGCAGTATAGTTGACAAGGATTTAAAGTATGTCTGTCTGAATTTATTAACCTGATGGTGAGATTAATAAAAGTTCTAGTATGTATGTTTGTATGTATGCTCATATATAGCCTAGTATACATTTAGGCAACATCTACATACTTGTTTAATCTATTACAGCAAAGGAATGCAGAAAGTTAAGTTGGTCAGAACCAAGCATATATAATAAATATCATGAAATAATTTAGTTTAGGCTATGCCTTGGTGTCTCTCTCTCTCTCCCCCCTCTCTCTCTCTCCTAAAATATCTTTCAGTATCCATTTGTTCAATGAATTGAAATGAAGGTTATACTGGTACAATAGCATTAACAGTGACACTATGATATTTAGGGACTGATATTGTTTTAATACTATAGAGAAAGCTGGCTATATTAATGGTAAAGAATAGAAAATATTCCTTTATCTTTACCTCAAGTAAATGTAGCTAAAGTGAAGCAAGTAAAAGTAATTAACGGATACCTTACTAGGTTAGCTATTTCTTGTATTTCACTTCACTATCACTCACTCTGCAAAGCAAGTCCAGACCACAGATTTAAACCAATTACACTAGCTAGACTATTGTTTTCTATAGCCAACTAAAATATTCCTTTATCTTTACCTCAAGTAAATGTAGCTAAAGTGAAGCAAGTAAAAGTAATTAACAACAACTTACAATTTCACTCTTTATCACTCACTCTGTGTGCGGTAGCAAGTCCAGACCACAGATTTAAACCAATGAGAAGAGACAAGACGGTAGATCAGCTTCATAGCCATTAACTCCGGCTTTTTTGTATCTGGATATATTATTTGTTGTTTCTAATTATGAACTTGGATAACGTTAATGATAGTGAGATACTTGCTACAGTTGCATTTCAAGTAATAAATCGGCGAAAACGTTTTATTTCTCTGATTTCCTGGTTTGTTTTAATGCTGGGACCACAGTTACAAAAAGGTGCTCTCTCTCTTGAGTAACTCTGTCACCTGTACAGGCCCGCATGAAGATCCCATTCACCACCTGGACGACCTGGAAGAAGGTGATGTCACCAAAATAGAACTTTTCAACTTGTCGTGTTTTGGAGGGCAAAGCCGGTACAACCCAAAGAACACCATCCCCACCGTCAAGCATGGTGGTGGCAACATCTCTCTAAAACGATGGACCACATTTCCCAGTTGACAGTTCGTGAAATAAAAATAAAACCGACTGCAGTGCACGACGACACCAACAGATGAATGGTGAAGGAAGATTGATTCCATGTAGTGAGTGATACAGAGTGCACTGTAAAAAAATAAAAATCTACAGTAATTATTATAGAAACATTTTGGAGTAGCTTCAGTCCCCCTAAAATAGGCCTAACGACATCCCTGTTGTTAGCTAACAACAAATCCAAGATAAGAAAAAAATAGTGAATGCCACACATTATTCGTAAGAAATGTTGGTGAATGAGGCCCAATGTGTTTCACGTTATCATACTTCCATAAGAAGCTGCTGCTCACTAGCGCTTAGATACCTGAACAGTTAATACCTGGGCCGTTATAACGGAGGTTCTCAACTACAATTCAGATTCAATAAATCTGAGATCGACCTCGCAGTCTGTTGAGGAAAGCAGTGAACGCACATCTATCCGAATTACATCAGCCTGACTCCACCTAGTCTCTCCTCCTCAGTCTGACTCCACCTAGTCTCTCCTCCTCAGTCTGACTCGACCTAGTCTCTCCTCCTCAGCCTGACTCGACCTAGTCTCTCCTCCTCAGCCTGACTGGACCTAGTCTCTCCTCCTCAGTCTGACTGGACCTAGTCTCTCCTCCTCAGCCTGACTGGACCTAGTCTCTCCTCCTCAGCCTGACTCGACATAGTCTCTCCTCCTCAGCCTGACTCGACATAGTCTCTCCTAGGGATGCACCGATCCAACTTTTTCAGTCCCGATACCGATGCCAGGGCTTTGTGTATCTGTCGATACCCGATACTGTTTCCGAATTAATAATAATCTGTATACCTTCCACCTTATGCCTTCCTTCCACCATGTGGAGAGACTAAAGCCACCAGACCTTCCTAACTGAACATTACTTTCCTAACTAAGACAAAATAGCATAGAAAATATAATGTAATCAAACTTCTTAAAATAAATTTAAATAAATAATAACGGGTCTTCATTAATGGGCCACCTTTATATAGGTTTATAATGGCTTATTCTACTGTCAGGAGTACATAGAATATCACAAAAACATGTTAATGTCATCATGTTTACTAAAAGCTTTCATTAAGGGTTTGCTGGGCTCCACGACATTATACAGTATCTTTATATGAAGGAGAATCCATGAAACAGTTACAGAAGCTAAACTATTTTTATTATGCAAACTGCCAAGTAGTAAAATAAACTCAAATCAAATGAATAGCCTACACATACAAACAACTTTAACATTGTTTCCCTTTCAAAACCAAATAGTTGTAAGCTAGTTGTATAACCACTACCTTGGCCACAGGTAAGTTAGGTTGTAGTGGGCGGCTGTCAGCCTCCTTCACCGTTTGAATAACGTTAGTAGGTTGGCGGACTATTTCAGCGAGGCGAGACATCTTAAATCCAATGTTTTAATCATTGCTCTAAACCTGTCTTTGGCAACGGTCTGTAGCAGGACCGGAGGTGGATTGTGTTCATAATGTTGCTCCACTGCATGCTTGAAGTGACAGGTCTTTAACGTTAGCACAGTAAAGTTAGCACGGCCGAGTAACGTTAGGGTGCTATGCGCATATCTCTTGAACCGTAAGTCAGATGGATTTCGAACTTGACAGGTGTCTTGCTACGGGCACTAGTAAGTGCAGTTTGACGTTGTTTAGATTAGAAATGCAAAATATATTGTTAAATATATAGGTAAAAGAAGCACACATTGGCTTTTGTCTCTCTAACACTTTAGAACAGCGGAGGGACTCTTTTCCTGCTATTGTATTAAATTGCTGTGAGCTGGCAGAACATAACGTAGTCTCAGAGATTATTCCTTCAGAGTTGAACCGGGCAGATACATCCGTTTTCATCAGACTCACCCTGGGTCGGGTTAATTGAGTCTTCAAAATACCCCTGTGAATCAAATCCCCTACTTCACCTTTAACCGTCAAGCCACTAAACCTGTATGGAAATGAACACGTCTGCTGAAATGTTAAATTCCTTAACGATCCGACACGAGACAACACCGTCTCTCTCTCTCTCTGCGCACACACACACACACACACACACACACACACACACACACACACACACACACACACACACACACACACACAGTCCGGTCCTGGTGGTTGATGAACACAGATATGTGCTGATTAGCTCTCATAATGGGCCAGATGTGTAGCACACTGCCATGAGTCCATGACGCTAATGTCTGATTACTCCACATTGTCATTGTGATATTTTGTGATTACATTCTGAATCTGCAACATTTTCTGTCAGGTAAATATAGTAATAATGTCTTCCTCTGATGCTACTGTAGAAGAAGCCAACACTGTAAGTCAGTAGTAGTCTATACAGTGGAGTTGCATATTAAGTAGTGTGGGTTCCTTCTGTAAGTAATTTTGGGGTACAATTTGATTTTGATAAATTCTACAATCAGCAATACCACAGGCCAAGTAATCAGCCGTTCCAAACAGGCACATTTTCAACAGGCACTGCACTAGTTTGTTTAAAATTTAATGAGCAATTTGTTTTTTAGCAAAATACTGAAAGCAGCACAACTGAGTAGGCTACATTTTAATATCTGTTCATTTATCACAAGTCATATCATTATCGCAATATTCAACAACGTTACGGCATATCACATATTTTCCTCATATCGTGCCGTCCTAATAACTACTCTGAAATTGTGTCAGATAGTTTGGCAATATTTTCATCTGTATCTGTTTCATCTTTTATTCTAATTGGTTTATTATGTAAATAGTTTTTTTCTTTCTAAATGATCTGATAATGTTGTGTAGTCATTGTTTTCACCTTCATGTGACTAGTTTATAACTGAACCCATTATTACTAAACCTAGCCATCACGCACCGCGCCGTCACATCCTGCGCCACACACCACCACCAGTAAATTCTCAACCTGTGGGAAACACTGAGAAGAGCCTGATGGCTTCCATAGTAACATGTCTGCAAGCAGAAGAACTTTACCTTTATTTTGACATCAAATTAATGTATGTATTTCAAAGGGTTTTATTGGGATTAAAAGGATGAAAAATACCCAGAATGTATGAAAGGTTTGTGTTATTTTAAAGTTACCATGGAATTTCTGACTGAAAGTAAAACTGAAGCGAGTGAGCAAATGTTTTAGTTTTTAAATTGCAAATCATTTGAATGGGGAAACTTGCCTGAAATATGTATAATATTTCTGAACTTATAAAAGTTATGAAAAGTATATTTGCTTCCATAATAACATGTCTGCAACTGGCACATATTTTCCTTCATTTTGTCATAAATTATTGTATTAAGAGTGAACATTGTGAGTGAGGGCAAATCCAGGGTTTAAAGGATGTTGTTCACTAACTCTCACTCTCTCTCTGTTTGCCTGTTGCTATAGAAACGAAGAGGAGGAGAGGGATCCAAACGTCATCACTGTCAACACTGTGACAAATCCTTCACAACATCAAAATATTTAAAGATTCATCAGAGAGTTCACACTGGAGAGAAGCCTTACAGCTGTGATCAATGTGGGGCAGCTTTCACACGACAGAATACCCTAAAAATACATCAACGCATTCACACTGGAGAGAAGCCGTACTGCTGTGAACAATGTGGGAAAAGTTTTTCTCAGAGTAGTAACCTAGAAAGCCACAGACGTGTTCACACTGGAGATAAACCGCACAGCTGTGAACAATGCGGGGCAGCATTCACACATTTACCAAACTTAAAATCCCACCAACGTGTTCACACTGGAGAGAAGCCTTACACCTGTGATCAATGTGGTAAATCGTTTTCTGAGAGTGGGACCCTTAAAAGACATCAACGCATTCACACAGGAGAGAAGCCGTACTGGTGTGAACAATGTGGGGAAACTTTTTGTGAGAGTGGGGCCCTTAAAAAACATCAACGAATTCATACAGGAGAGAAGCCGTACTGGTGTGAACAATGTGGGGAAACTTTTTGTGAGAGTGGGGCCCTTAAAAGACATCAACGCATTCACACAGGAGAGAAGCCGTACTGGTGTCTATGTGGGAAAACTTTTTCTCAGAGTCGTGACCTTAAAAGACATCAACGCGTTCACACTGGAGAGAAGCCGTACTGGTGTGAACAGTGTGGGAAAACGTTTTCTCAGAGTAGTAGCCTTAAAAAACACCAGCGCATTCACTAGGATTTGGTACCGAACCTGGTACTTTTACCGGTATCAACCGAATCACGTTGGTATTACAGAGTATTGGTTCACGTAAAATCAAACGGTGCCAAATTTCGGTACAGTTCGGTAATTTGTAATTACAGAGGGAAAGTACCAAAAAAAGTACCGTTGGCTACCGGAACCAAATTCCAGGTACCGGTATCGATAGTGGTATTGGTTCAGATGTGAAAGGTACTCAACCCTAGCATTCACACTGCCTCGTTGTGAACATGTTTCAGAGCCAATCTGTTTCCTCCTGCCTCCTCCTCATGCCCTGATAGCTGTGTTGTTATTTTCTGATCTTCTCTCCACATTGAAGGCTGACCAGTAGTAACTTTATCTTCTGAACAGCATGGATGTTATCCTGGCTAGGACTACACATTACACTCCCTCCCTTTGAAGGGATTTATTCCACTCAAAATTAGTTTTCCTGTAATAAAATAGTCTGAGTTCAGGGTTGGCAGTGAAGGAGAGTTGGTTGTCATGGGTCACACCCAGGTTTCTAGCAGTCTGGTTGGGGACTACCACAGAGTTGTCTATTGTTATAGTCAGGTCTTGGGTAGCAGAGCCCTTCCCTGGAAGGAAAAGGAGCTCAGTCTTGTCAAGGTTGAGTTTAAGATGGTGTGTGGACATCCAAGAAGAAATGTCATGTTGTATGTATGTTGTATATTATCCCGGCGAGTTCAGGGTTCAACTGCTAGGGCTTTGTAACTAATGCTGCAACAAAGAAGTATTTGTTCTTAATTAATCACCTTGTAAATACAGTTTACAAAAATCCCCATCACTGTTTACTAAGATGATGTCAAATTGCTGAAATATTCAGTTTATTGACACTTAAAAAAAAAAAAGCTTTAAAGGGGTGATAGAATGCAAAATTAATTTTACCCTGTCATAGTTGAATAACGACAGTTCGGTAGGTAAATAGGACATACATAGAAGCTCAAAGTCCCACTGACACCCCTTTACTATGAAAATTTCATATTTTGAAACTGCCGCTGAAAACGGGCGAATCCCAACAAAGCTGGAAGTTGACGTCAACCTCCCAAAAACCGGAACCTTTGTCAGCCCATGGGTGTATTAAGAGATCGGTCACGCCCCAACATTTACATAGGCTACACAACTGACCTGAGATCAGGTAGTCTTCTGAATCTAGGTCGCGCAGATCTCTGCTATTCCATTACAAAATTCACTTCTGAAACTTTTTTATGCCAGAAATCAACAATGTAAAGCTCAAATATGGGCCGTTTTACGAAAATGGATGGCTAATTGCAAATTTTGTCCGACTGTGTGTCGGAGTTCAGCGCCGGTGCTTCCTGTGTTGTTGCCTGCCTTCCCTCACACACCCCGGCCTGCTCTGAGGTACTTGGAGCTCCGTCACGACTGGCAGCCCACAGCACTCCATACCCGCTCAAAGTCACCGGTTTTAGGATAATGGACTACTAAACGCTGGTGCTCTGACAGAGCTCCAGGGCCTGCAGCTCCCCTCTTCCTGCTAGCTAAATGCCCGGTGTGTGTGAGTGAGAGCACGGTCAGCGAGCTTGTTACGCCAGCAATCTCTTACCACAGGCTCCAGTTAATCTTTTAATGTGTGTAATTATAATGTGTTGAGTTATTTAAACAAACGATTGGGGAAATAAACGCCGCTTGTCCGCGAGTCTCATTGATAGAGCCTGCGGCTGGATGTAGCTCTATCAATGAGAGCTAGCTCCTCCTACAATTCCTCTAAAATTCACAAATATTCATTAACTTGAAATCGGACACCGTTGTTAGCTTTATAAGACATTTAGGGAGATCTTGTATAAGTGGCGTGATGAAATTCAAACTGTAAATATACAGAAATTACGCCAAAAATGAAGCTAACTATCCGTGATTTGTAGCTAGCTACACATAGCTAGGATTGAAGGGACAGTCATAGCTAACGAAACCCCCACTGTTCACAAAAATTCATTAACTTGAAATCGGACACCGTTGTTAGCTTTATAAGACCTTTAGGGAGATGTTGTATAAGTGGCGTGACAAAATTCAAACTGTAAATATAGCTAGTTATGCTGACAGCCAGCCAAGATTAACTGGAACTGTTGTAAGAGATTGCTGGTGTAACAAGCTCGCTGACCGCGCTATCACTCTCACACAAGGGCCATTTAGCTAGCAGGAAGAGGGGAGCTGCTGGCCGGGGTCTGTGGAGGAAGGCAGGCCGGGCAGCGAGGCAGCAACACAGGCAGCACCGGCAGCTGAACTCCGACACACAGTCTTACCAAATTTGCAATAAGCCAACAATTTTCGTAAAACGTCCCATATTTGAGCTTTATATAGTTGATTTTTCGCTTAAAAAAGTCTCAGAAGTGAATTTAATAACGTAATAGCCCGACAAACAATGTATAACTTTGCAATGGGACCTGCTGTCGAGTCTCCCATGTGTTTCTATGTAGTTTGCTCAAACCAGTCAGCGCGTAGCTCATTCTGAATATTCATGAGCATACCATATTTGGAAGAAAAGTTCTTGTTCCAAATAGAGCCATATTCACAGGGTAGTTAAGGGCCTAATAAAATACCATTCGGGCAATTTTCAGCCCAACCAATGTTACATACCCCATTAGGAGACCTTAAGGAACAGTGTAAAATACCCTATATAATAATTCTGTCACCCCTTTGATCACAACATGGTTGCACATGTTAATGTTAACAACAGTTAATGTGTCTAAACTGCGTCTGTGCCGCTGCCATCTTGGGACAGACAACTGATCTTAAAGACTCAGAAAAAGATAGATGTATTGCTTTTGGATGTTCATGTGAAAGAAATGCTAAACTATGCAACATGGAATAACATTTCACGGATGAAAAATGTGTTTTACAATGTTATACTATTACTAAAGTGTTGAATTTAATATCAGAAAAGGTAACATTAATCCTTCTTTTAAGCTAACAGTAAGTTAAGTGACTGTCCTGATACTGAATTGAGCTAATGCTAGCTTGTGTCAGGTTATGTATGTTTTATTTGAGTGATTATTAATATCTCAGTAAGATGCTGAAAACAATGTTTGTTATGTGTGTTACTGAACAGTTCCTCACATCATTCCCCATAAACCCCCATGTGGAAAAATCCAGACTTTACATCAGAAATATATAAATGTTTACCGCCTGGTACAAAAAAACGGTTTTGGTCTATGAAGCTAATTTCACACTTCATAACAACTGTTTCTATAACTCACCTGTTTAAATTATATCAAGGCTTAAATCAGCAGACTGTCACTAGCTTCAAAATAATTTGAAAAAGTTTGGTAAGAAAACCTGCATTTTAAATTCAGTCAACTATCCTGTATTATAAATACATGTCTGGCATTTGTTGTAAACCGCTTGAAAATCAGTTGGAAATTATAATTTTAATTGTGGATAGACCTTCTGCCTCCATAGACACACATGCATTAGGAGGAGCACAATGTTTGTTAGGAAATGGCCGCCAAGTCAACATATCGCTCCAATAAACAGCAGCAGCCAATGTGGTGTATCTAGCTATCTATCTATCTCTATCCCAGAGACTTCTTCAGTGGATTAGACACATGAGAACAGCTGGTTGTATTCGGGAGGAAGTTTGCGAGCTTTTTGCTAATTCTGGGATTTTTAACCCATGTATAAATCATTTGTTTTATTAATTTGATCTGTCCTCTTCTTAAATAAACTGAATTGAATTGAACTTCGACATTTAGTTTCTTCTTATTTTACAGGTTTATTCTTTTTTATGACCCTCTTATGACATCATACTGCAAAAACTAATCTGAAAAGTAACTAGAAAATGCATTTCCTGCAGAAAATGCTTGTGAATGCTGAAAAGCTAAATTGCTAAAGTTTAACTAGATTGCTGGCTTTAATGCAAAAGAAGAAGGTGAGGCAGTAAGAATAGTTGGAAAAGTTGAAATAGTATTATTGTTTTTTACATTTCTTTAACATGTTAAATAACCCCAAACATGTATGATACTAAAGTGGAATATTTAAAGGTTTTCTGAAAAGCTGTCACTAAACTGAATTGCAGGCTTCAATGTGAAGGTGAAATTGTCCAAATAATTATCAAAAGTGGATACTGTTCTAATTAATATGAATGTCTTTAAAATATTTTAGAGAAAGGTGAACAATGGGAGAAGCTGGAAGGAACTAACCTGCACACACATTACATATGGATCTGAAAGTTATCATCCCTTAAACCAGATATTTAAGTCTGTAAACTGTGTGAAAGGTGTAAACTGCAGGCTAGTAAATGCTCTGGTTTTGGTCCACTTCCTGTGTTTGGGTCGGATCCCGTTCTCACCTAGTCTGGCTATCACCAGACCAAGCTCAATCTTTTCAGATTGAACAGGGTGAAATCAAATCACCGGCAGATGGGGCTGGGTTTACCCAGTCTAGTTCTCACCTGAAGGGAACCGAACTCTAGTTCACTTGGAAGAGAACCGAGACCCCGTCATCAAGTGGACCAGAGTTCAGATGAGCTTCCACACCGCCCCAAACCAACCGGACTATCAGACCAAAGGCTCGAGGGTTCATTTCTAACAGACCAAACTGCTCAGGTGTGAAGGAGACCTTAGGTGGTGTGGCGTGGCTTTTCTGTTGCGTGTCAGTTGCGTGGCGGCTGCGTGGCGTTTTCTTTGTCTTTACACACCAGAAACGTGTCTGATGCGGCGGCGCTGCTGCCTTGTATGTTTGCCATTGATAAAAATGAAATAAGCAGTCGTATACTTCATGTTAAACATCAATATATACAGATTTGATTACAGCAAAGACAACGTCTGCAGTATTGACGGCAGAATAGGCTACAGAATATTTTGTTCTGTATTGACAGATGCAATATTTGAAAATTAATTAAAAAAAAAAACATTTATATCTGCATTTATAGCCTCTTTCCGACCAAGTAGTTACAGAAACGTAGTTATAGGAACACTCCACTTCTAAACAGTTCTACTAACTACTCTCCCCCAAAACTGGTTTGCCATTTGCATTCCCACTGGCCAAGTGGCCATAGGGACTGGTAGGAGGGGTAAGGGAGTGACGCAAGCACGGAGACGGTCTTTATAGCGTTGTCACTTGACTTTAGCGACACATACAAACACCCATTTGTACTAGCTTACTGGAGATTTAGAAGATTTTCGTCAGATTTTGAGAGACTCTAGTCACCTCATCCTGCTCGCCATTTCCGGGTGAGTCCCGACTGCCCTGCCGCCGACTGAACTCTTGGCTCGTTTGAGATGAAGTGAACTCTCGGCTCGTTGGAGATGAACTGAACTCTCGGCTCGTTTGAGATGAAGTGAACTCTCGGCTCGTTGGAGTTGAACTGAACTCTCGGCTCGTTGGAGATGAACTGAACTCTCGGCTCGTTGGAGATGAACTGAACTCTCGGCTCGTTGGAGATGAACTGAACTCTCGGCTCGTTGGAGTTGAACTGAACTCTCGGCTCGTTGGAGATGAACTGAACTCTCGGCTCGTTGGAGATGAACTGAACTCTCGGCTCGTTGGAGATGAACTGAACTCTCGGCTCGTTGGAGATGAACTGCGCCTCGCCTGTAAAGTAGACGAGAGCAGGCGATAGCAGCCGGGGACGGTGACAAAAATCTGCTCTCAAGTCAGTTTCTAGCCGTTTCAGCAGCCTTCAGCAGGACTAAATAAGCCAAATTGTTGCTGCTGTTGTTCTGAAAGATATTAAACATTCTGAACTTAGCAGAACCTTTCCTTGTTTGTTTTTTTCTTCATATTTGCAAAGTTAAGTGATTTAGCATTTAAATATCCATTATTATAAGCTTCAGTCTCGATTTAAAAAAAGCGATTAATCGTGATTAATTACAGCAAATTGTGCAATTAATTAGTTAATTTTTTTAATCGATTGACAGCCCTAGTAAAAACATAGAATTTAATGTGAAATGTAACCTATTCACAACACCCTGTGTATCATCTGTTCATTCTGTTGTTAGAGAGAGAGAGCGAGAGAGAGAGAGAGAGAGAAGTGTGAACTTTTCATTTAATAATCTAATAATTTAAGACATTTTCTTTTCCCTGTTTGTATTTTCTGTGACTGAATGTGGTTTTAAATCTGTTGAGGTGTGTTCAGACTGAAAGCAAAGACACTGATGATGTCATACAAAGTCAGAAAATAGAAAGCAAACTGTTTCCAGAGGACACTAAAGAATGATGGAGCAGCAGGAAACAGACCAGGTTAGATAGTAAACAGCTGATTTATTCATCTGACTTGTAGAATAACCTCAATGATTGAATTGTTTTAAATGTCTGGGAATGTGGAACAACTAAATGCAAAATGAATGAAATAAAACAAGGCCACATGCTGATTATTTGTGACTTGATTTGATGGATTTATTCTTCCTGTGGTGTCTGTGTTTAAACTCCTAATTAAAAGGTAAAGTTTCCAACCGCTAAAAGTTCTGTTGTTGCCGCTGACAGACTCAGATTATTATTCTAAGTGTCTGACAACCTTATGGAAAGGATCCCTACAGAGATAGAGCTTTTAGTTAAAGAGTAAGATCCTTTTAGTTTAACATGAAACAACCCCAAAATCACCATCACCAAACTCCACCAGACTCAATGTAAATAATCAGGACTTTTAGCGTGTATAGAGCCAGCATATCTCCACCAGACTCCATGTAAATAATCAGGACTTTTAGCGTGTATAGAGCCAGCATATCTCCACCAGACTCCATGTAAATAATCAGGACTTTTAGCGTGTATAGAGCCAACATATTTCCACCAGTCTCCATGTAAATATCCAGGACTTTTAGCGTGTATAGAGCCAGCATATTTCCACATGTAAATGGGTGAATTAAGGGTTTATTTCAACCAAACCAGAGTGGTGATTGTTGTTGGAACAGTTGATATATATTTTTTCTTTTTCTATCAACTAAAAATGTGTGTTTAATAATCATGAAATTGCTATTTTATTTAAATGGAGTCATGTGGAAACATACATTTAAATGCTTACATTATATTTAGTTATTTCTCTTTATACTTAAAATTGTTTTAGTTATTTAAGTGCTGTACATTATTTAATACTCAAGTAAAGTACAAGTACCTGGAGTTAAGTCCAGTACTTGAGTAAATGTCCTCAGTTCCAGTCCACCACTAACTGATTAATGAACTGAATGTGTATCTGTTGTTCCCCTCCTGACCTCCAGGTGGCGGCGTTCTTTCATTTTAAACTTTAATCTGAAAAACCCTGACTTGGAGGAAACCGGAAGTCTCGTTGCTTCACTGTGATCTCGGGCTGGCGGCGCGATAGTTGTGTTGTTTATTAGTGAGTTTTAAACATAGCCAGTATAAGAACGGTTTTAAGAAGACAGAGCTCCAGGTAAACCCGCACACACACACTCAGGTAAACACTTTAATAACTGTTCTTTTACACGGCTATCAAAGCGAATAGAAGCCAGAGCTGCGCATGCGTTAGCTTCCCATTCTGCTGTTGCTAAGATTCAGGTAAACAGAACTTCCGTTGCTGAGCAACAGTCTGCTCCGTTAGTTGTCTCCTCTGAAGCTCCACTACATTTCTACCGTGTTGGCTTTTCTGGTTCTGCTTTAGTGTTTCTAATATTTTAGAGGAAGGTGAACAATGGGAGCAGCGTCACGTGGTGGAAGCAGTCCAGAGGGTGGGGGGAGGGGGGTCTGGGTGTCCTCCCCCAGGGAAGTTTTGAGCGTCAGCTACTGCATTTTTGTTGCTTTTGGATACGGTTTAATGCACCAATTTATGGTGGAAATACCTTTATTTAACCTATGCTAAGAAGAAAATAACAGATGAAAATTCAAAAGTATAAAGGAAAAGTATGTTGTTGCGTATTTTTAAGTGGGTATATGGAAATCCTGGAGCTTTCTTAGTGGGTGTACTGTGTATTCCTGCGTATCACGTAGACTAGACCACTGGAACTAACCTGCACACGCATTACATATGGATCTGAAAGTTCTCATCCCTTAAACCAGATATTTAAGTCTGTAAACTGTGTGAAAGGTTGAAACTGCAGGCTAGTAAATGCTCTGGTTTTGGTCCACTTCCTGTGTTTGGGTCGGATCGCGTTCCCACCTGAACCGGGACCCCCGTTTTCAAGCGGACCAGAGTTCTGGTGTTTGATCTGCACCGAGTTATGATGAGCTTTCACCCTGTCCCAAACAAACCGGACTATTTCTAGCGGAGGTATTTTGAGGACAGTGAAGTTCTTAGGGTAAGTTAGCACACCTAAACAACGGAATGTGAGTGAGACAGGAAGACAGCTGTCTCCGAGATGACGTCATCTTCTGCCTTCTGTAGAAGTGGTGAACTTACAGCTCGCAGCACTTTAATCACATATAGTGGGGAGCTTTGGACTGATATCTAGTGTCGGCAAAATCACTTTTTATTGAGTTTCCTTTTTCCTGAAATGCTCTGAGTGAATTTAATTCAAAGAAATGTTGACCTTTCATTGTGCAGTTGTTTATATTTATTCACAGTTTAATATAATGCTGTTTTCTCCAAACTACTCCGAGTTCATTGTGTAGCGAGGAAGGAAATGGAACAGTTTTCCAGCCGCTGCTTTGAGTTTGCCGACTGTTGTTTTAGTTGTGTGTGGATGTGAGGAAAAGGAGAGGAGACAGCAGCTCCTGAATATCTCTGCCTGCTTTGATTTGTACTGAACAGAATCCAGAGTGAGTCCAGCAGCCCCAGTGGACATCTGCTGGATTTCAGGACAAGAGAGGAATGGAGGAGGACAACCAGAACCAGGAGCAGCGGAGCAACAAGGTCCCCAGAAGACAAGCAGCAGACTGGGACTCTGATACCAGCCATGTTCAGGTCAGTGTTCAGGGGGGTATCACACAAAAGAGTTGTACAACACATGTACAGAGTTGCAGCAGATCTGCAGTTATCTGGGAGTTTGTTCCAGATATGTGGAGCATAAAAACTGAACGCTGCTTCCCCCTGTTTAGTTCTGACACTGAGGACAAAAAGTAGACCTGTCCCAGACGACCTGAGAGGTCTGGGTGGGTCATAATGTAGTAGCAGATCAGAAATATATTTTGGCCCTAAACCTAAACCAGCAAAAGTATTTTAAAATCAATTCTTTGAGGCACTGGAAGCCAGTGTAGAGACTTCAGTACTGGAGTGATGTGATCCACTTTCTTGGTTTTAGTGAGGACTCGGGCAGCAGCGTTCTGAATCAGCTGCAGCTGTCTGATTGATTTTTTAGGGAGACCTGTAAAGACACCGTTACAGTAGTCAAGTCTACTGAAGATGAAAGCATGGACAAGTTTTTCCAGATCCTGCTGATACATAAGTCCTTTAACCCTTGATATATTTTTAAGGTGGTAATAGGCAGATTTTGTAATTGTCTTAATGTGGCTTTTAAATTCAGGTCTGAGTCCATGACTACACCAAGATTTCTGGCTTTGTCTGTTGTTTTTAACATTGTCGTTTGAAGATGAGTGCTGACCTTTAATCGTTCCTCTTTAGCTCCAAAAACAACCACCTCAGTTTTTTCTTCATTTAATATAAGAAAGTTCTGGCACATCCAGACGTTCATTTGTTCAATACACATATTCAGTTGTTGTATTGGGCTATAGTTCCCTGGCGATAAGGTTATGTAAATTTTTGTGCCGTCCGCATAACTATGGTAACGTATTTTGTTGTTTTCCATAATCTGAGCCATGGGAGCATGTAGATGTTGAACAGAAGAGGCCCCAGAACTGATCCTTGGGGAACTCTGCACGTCATATTTGTATTAGAGGTCGACCAATATGGGTTTTCTCAGGCCGATGCCGATCTTTTGAAATCAGGGTCGGCCGATGGCCGATATATGCTGCCGATTATTTTTGGCCGATATTTGCTTGTTTTTAACCTCTATTTGAAAGATAAAATTTAACACTAATAAGTACTTAAGATACACAAAATTTCTCAACAAAAACATTTATTGAACACTTGTTTTAGGTCTGAATAAAAATGTATACAGTAACACTTGAACACAGAAAATCTTAGTGGAGCTTCACTTCTGCTACTTAATCATTTTAAATAAAAAAGTCTTGAAGTTACTAAGTAAATAAAAAGTTAGCAGCATTAGATAATCTGCTTTAGTGCAATTGACTTAGCAGCGCCATCTCCTCATTTCTGAGGGAAGGAACATTTGTAAACATCAATACAAAAAGGAATGTGCATAATATTATATTTAGTTTTAATCCCACTTCAAGATCCTGAGTCTTCTTCACCCCACCCATTCCCCACTGAAAGTTCTTAATACTCCCAGTTTAAGAGCTGCAGGTTGTAGTGCAGGAAACACAACTGCTCTGCATGTTCTCCTGTGAGCCTGCTCCTCTTCTTGTCATAGATAATCCCTCTCACTGAATATTCTCTCGCTGGGAACAGAGGAGGGCGGTGGACAGAGGAATTTTCTTGCAAGTGGTGCAAGAAGGTATAGGCAGGATGCATTCTGTTTCCACCATTCTAGTGGCTGACCAGTCTGTCTGTCAATCAGTGGCTCTCGGAGGTACTGATCCAGCTGCTCAGTGATGTGTTGATCATCATTTTCTTCAGCATGAGTTCCACCACGTGCTCCCAAAATGTTTGCGCACGTCTGTTCAAGAACACCAGAGGGACCGGGTTGTTCTTCCTCTTCCTCCTCCTCCCCCCGTCTCCGTTTCGGATCTGATTCTTGGACTCCAGTGGTGGCTGTTTTGCACTGTTCAGACACGATGGCGTGCTCTTCTTTCACCCATTCTTTGGCTTTGCTCAGTGTCTCCACTGCAAAGATTTGACCCTTATAGCGAGGATCCAGCAGCGTCGCCAGCACCAAACATTTGGTCTCCTCCATCTTTGAAAATCTCCTCTCCAAGCTTTGAAACATGGTTTCCCTGAGTGTTTTGATACCCCTCGTAGTGGGACCCTCTGCCTGAAGAACCATCTTAAGCACAGCAATGCTGGGAATGACGCAGGAGATGGATGCCTCTGCCTTACTCATCTCAAAAGTGACTTCCTCAATGGGGCCAAGTGTCTCTGTCAAATTTGGGCCCACTGGTCTGCAGTTGGGGTTGTAAACTTTCCATGTTCTCCTGCATAGATGTTCAGCGCACGCTTCTGCTCCAGCATCCTCTGCAACAGGTGTAGCGTGGAGTTCCAACGGGTGGGAACAGCCTGAATTATGCTGTGCTGGGGGAGGTCACGTTCTTCTTGAATGTCTCTCAGAAGCTGTTTTGCGAGCACAGAGTGGCTGAAGTGTGTAGCACATGTCTTTAACTTAGCGATAATGTCCCCCACTGCTCTCTGACGGCTGATGCCCTCGTTTATCACAAGCTGTAATGTGTGTGCACTGCAGCTGAGATCTGGTATTTCTGCCAATCTGAGGCCTTTAATCATAATAGCACCACTGTCTCGGAGCACAAGCACAACTCTGTTGTGGGTGATGTCCCAATGTTTCAGCATGCTAAGGAGCACCTCGCTGATGTATTCCCCAGTGTGGGAGCCAGACATGGCCTTAACATTTAGTACCACTTGTTTTCTTTCCCATTCACTATTAATGAAATGGCATGTTAGACTTATCAATGACTCCGTCTCCCCAGACCAACAGTCTGTCGTGAACGACAAATGAGGGCCAGCATTCTCTTATTTGATCAGTGTTTTGATTTTCATCTCCACACCTTTCATTATGTTTTCCAGCATGTCTGTGCGGTAGTATTTTTCAGTCTTGAGGCTATACCGGGGTTCCAGTGTTGCAATCAAACGCCGAAAGCCAACATCCGAGACCACTGTAAATGGCTGGTTGTCTGTAGCAATCACTTCAAGTATTTGTTTATCAATTTTTTTTACCTCTGGTCAGAATTCTGCCATTTTCTTTGCGAATCAAACATTTGTGCTACAGTAGGCTGACTGAGATTGGCGGAAGCAGCAGACGCTGCATCTTCTTTTTCTTTTACTGCCTCTTTGTAATCCTGGAGGTGGTTTACCTTCAGGTGATTCCACATGTTTGTAGTATTTTTACTTCTACCTTTCTCAGCCCCCATGCTTACCAACTTGCTGCATATATTGCATTTGGCCTTCCCTGGTGTTGGCTGGGTGAAGCGCTGCCATAAGTGTGTGTGTTTTTTTTCAGCCATCAGACTTAATGACTAAAAAAAGGGGGAAAATACAAGGTTAAGTTAGTATTTTTGTACAGTATATTCTTAAAGTAATTTTATAGATGGGTATAGATATAAAATCTAAAAAAAAAATTTATAAATCCGCTAATAATTCAGTGCATTGTAAGTGATACAAGGCTAAAAACGTTTCTATCCTCTTGCCAAAAACTATCCTGAAACATGTATTTTTGGTTTGTTTTGTTTGTTGACAGACAAAGCCAAATGGACAAAACCTGATTATCACAAAAGGGGGGAAAACAACTTTAGGCCATATGGTCAAAATTAAATGATTTAATAATAATGTAATAACTATAACTTATAATATGTTATGTTATTATATGCTCAAGTGAGATCTGGTGTTTTGCCTTTGACTATTGAAACAGGACGATATCTTAATGTAGACGAGGAAAAACGTATCTGTCTTATGTGTTGTTTGAATGATAAGAAAATGAGTTCCATTTTGTTTTCTATTGTCCTTTTTATCGTGAGCAGCGTGATTTTTTTTGTTTTGTAGGATAAAAGCAGAGATTGATTTGGTAAATATGGATGATGCTCAAAGATTGAGATGGCTGTTCACATATGAAACATATTGTTGGGGACCAAGAAGCTGGTTAAACAGTGATTTGGCTCAGATTGAGTTGACTGGTGAGACACAGGGGAGGCAAGACAAAGGATCTTGGCCTACATGTGAATCCCAAAGCCAGTTTCACCAAACTCCTACAAGCCGCCACTTCACAAGATGGAGAAAGTGCATTCAAACACGAGGACGGCAAGGCAGACTGGTGGTGAGACAAAGAACTGCTTCACACCTGTGACCAGGTTGCAGTTTTCCCATTGGTTGTCGGGTCCTTGAATGCACCACCCCGCCACTAGGAGGCGGAGGAAGGATAAAAGCTGTCCGCGTTTGTGTTTCTTTGCTTTTCACGGTAACCCCCGGTTGCTGAAAGGAGGCACTGGTCCGGATTAGTTAGCCAGCATCACCTCGCTGGTCGAGATTTGAGTTGGGACAACTTTATATCGGTCTGATATAAAGGGGATCCGAGGAAATACTGGCCGAAGTATTCCCTCATCTGCAGCGGGTTTAATCAGCCTGGATTCAAGAAAAGGACGGCGTCCCTGTTTCTTGTTTGGTCGACCTGGATTACGCCTTGTCCCTCTGCTTCGGGACGAAACGGATCGTTAAACTCTGGCAAGAGTTTTAACTGACAAACAACGCACACAGTAAGAGGCTTACACAGTTCTGGGCAGATATTAGAACTAGTGCGTTTTGTTTTGTTATTAATGAGCAAAGGGTTCGCTACCACTTGTTGCCATTAATGTGATCTGATTTAATCATGTACTGGTCCATATGTGATTATTAATCTGTGCTGTGAATGTATAAATTGATCACTATACTCGTTGATTTATGTTGTGTTAAGTAGCTGGGTATAACCGTAATCGCTACTTGCTTAAATCACTCCTTTCAGGAGTTTAGTTACTGTCTGCGATAGAATCGCGAAAATCAGCTGTTAGTCACTGAATTAGTTATAGTGACATTCTCCTCAGCAAAACAAAGTCTCAGTCTGTCCTAAACCACACGTTAGCCCAGACCTGAGTGGCTGAGGGGAACTGGGTCATTATCGATAACTAAAGATCAGAGGGCCCCTTTTTTCTTTACTCTTCTTCTCTCTCTCTAACACACACACACACACACACACACACGACACAGGCTAGCCGCGTAGCTCCCGAGCTAAAGCTGTAGGCCAGCTTCACACGTGGAATTGGCTTACGTTGGTATAGAGCTAACACAGGAACTAGCTACCATACCAGCTGAGCGTGCGCGTTGCCTAGCAACCCCCGGCTTCTTCAGCCCCTGCCCGTGCACCCAGCACCACTACCGCCCTCTTGAGGCTAAATAGTTTGTGCAGCTCACAGGAGTAGCCATTTTTGGAGTTGTTTGATGTGTTAGAACTACGATCGACACCGCCCCTCCCTTTTCACTCATTCCCTCTCACACACACACAGACACAGACGTGTCCATGCTGCGTTGCTTTGTTTTTGCTTTGTTTTTGGTTGTGATATTGTAAAGAGGTATATGAGTTTATTATTGAAGGATTATTGATTAGCTACCGATAATTGTGACGTTAATAAATCTTATTATGCCTAATTAGCAGTTGCTTGTGATTATTTGTGTACTTGTTGAAATAATTGCTGGTCGATCAGGTCCGTGCTTGGATTCACCCCTTCCTTTAATTCCTTTTTAAAGGATTACCACAGAATGAGACTGTTCCACAGTTTGATTATTGGTCCCTGACTTGCAGGGTGGTGCCCCGTTTTTGATTGTTTGTCGATTTGATAAAGTTATTAATAACCATATTCATAACTTTATTAATATTGATAAAACCTCTTTGATAATTTGCCAATGATCAAATCTGTACCCTACGAGAATCCTACAATATAAATTGGCTAATTATTTAGATAAAGCCTGGGAGAAAAGGGAAAAAAGCTCTTTATTGAGTGTAGATGAGAACTAGTTGTTTGTGTGTGGTATGTGTGTACGTGTATATACATGTATGTATGTGTATGTATATATATTTGTATTTATGTATTTGTTCGAAGGATTTGTATATGCAACGGGAAGATGTTTGTTGAATAAGTGAATTTGTGGTGTCTTGTAATCCCATGTGGGATGGGCCAAGATGTTTGGCATGACACAGAAATAAAATATAACTAACTAACTATAACAATAACGTATTTCACTAGTAAATTGCTGTTGAACGACAAAAGCAACCACCATGGAAAAAGGGTATTTTAATTCAATTCAATTTTATTTATAGTATCAAATCATAACAAAAGTTATCTCGAGACACTTTACAGATAGAGTAGGTCTAGACCACACTCTACAAATTCCAAAACCCCAACAATTACAGTAATTCCCTCAAGAGCAAGCATTAGCAGTGGCTATTGCGACAGTGGCAAGAAAAAACTCCCTTTTAGGAAGAAACCTCGGCAGACCCAGACTCTTGGTAGGCGGTGTCTGACGGGCCGGTTGGGGGCGTGATGAACAGTGGTGATAATAGTCACATTAGAAGTCACAGTGACTTCGAAGGTTATCGTGGAAGTTCACGTCATAGCCGGGCACATCGTGTCATACTGAGTAGTGCAGTCTCCTATACCGGATCCTGACTACTCTGTGCATAGGAACATCACAGCAGGGCGTTGCGGGATGTAACGTGGCGCTGCAGAGCACCGGTGGATGCTGCGGATGCAGCAGGACGCAGCAGGATGCAGCCGGGAAATGCAGAGAATCGCAGAGCATAGCTCTGCGAAGAAGAAACATAAGGACTCCGGGGAGTAAACTCCCCAGAGCTAGATTAGTAAGAAGCATTTCTGGGACAGGATGCATACAAAAGTAACAAGTAGAGATGAGAGAGCAGCTCAGTGTGTCTTAGGAAGGAACAGCCTCCCCGGCAGTCTAGAATTGTAATAGCATAACTTAAGAGAGGCAGGTTAAAGAGAGGTGCCTGGTCAGGCTAGAACTCTCCCCAACCGGATCGGGCTGTACTGGCCTGCCTCCCTCTACTCTCGCTAGATTATTAATTATACAGTATAAAAAACTGATGACTACGAGGAGAAGCAGTGGGCCGGGTTAGGTGGACGCTTCAACTCCTCGTCCCTAACTATAAGCTTTATCAAAGAGGAGGGTTTTCAGTTTACTCTTAAATGTGGTGACGGTGTCTGCCCCTCGAACCCCGACTGGGAGCTGGTTCCATAATACTGGAGCCTGATAGCTGAAGGCCCTGGCCCCCAGTCTACTTCCAGAGACTCTAGGAACCACAAGTAGCCCCGCATTCCGGGAGCGCAGTGCTCTAGTGGGACAATAAGGTACTATGAGCTCTTCTAAGTATGATGGTGCTTGACCATTTAGAGCTTTATAAGTCAGGAGGAGGATTTTAAATTCGATCCTAGATTTCACTGGAAGCCAATGCAGTGAAGCTAATACAGGAGAAATATGATCTCTTCTCTTAGTTCTCGTCAGAACATGTGCTGCAGCATTCTGGATCAGTTGGAGAGTCTTAAGGGACTTATTTGGGCAACCTGATAATAAGGAATTGCAGTAATCTAGTCTAGAAGTAACGAATGCATGGACTAGTTTTTCAGCATCGTTTTGAGACAGGATATTCCTAATTTTGGCAATGTTACGAAGATGGAAAAAGGCTATTCTTGAGGTTTGTTTTAAGTGGGCGTTGAAGGATATATCCTGATCAAAAGTAACTCCTAGATTTCTGACAGCAGTGCTGGAGGCCAGGGTAATACCATCCAGAGTAACTATATCTTTCGAAAACGAAGTTCGGCGGTGCGTTGGTCCTATCACAATAACTTCAGTTTTGTCTGAGTTTAACATCAGGAAATTGTTGGTCATCCAGGATTTTATATCCTCAATACACGTTTGAAGTCTTGCTAACTGACCACTTTCATCTGGCTTAATTGACAGATATAATTGGGTATCGTCTGCGTAACAGTGATAGTTTATTGAGTGTTTCCTAATGATATTACCTAGAGGAAGCATATATAAGGAAAATAGAATTGGTCCAAGCACTGAGCCTTGAGGAACGCCATGGCTAACTTTAGCGTGCTTGGAGGGTTTATCATTAACATTAACAAATTGGGATCGTTCAGAGAAATAGGACTTAAACCAGCTTAGTGCGATTCCTTTAATGCCAACTAAGTGTTCCAGTCTCTGTAACAGGATGGTATGGTCAATAGTGTCAAATGCAGCACTAAGATCTAGTAAAACAAGTATGGAGACAAGTCCTTTGTCTGCAGCTGTTAGAAGGTCGTTAGTAATTTTCACCAGTGCCGTCTCTGTGCTATGATTCTTTCTAAATCCTGATTGAAAATCATCAAATAGACTATTGCTATGTAGAAAATCACATAACTGATTAGCAACCACCTTCTCAAGGATCTTGGATAGAAAGGGAAGGTTAGATATAGGTCTATAGTTTGCTAAGACCTCAGGATCGAGGGTGGGTTTTTTCAGAAGAGGTTTTATCACAGCAATTTTAAATGACTGCGGTACATAACCTGTTACTAAAGACATATTGATCATATCTAGTAGTGAAGCGTTTACCACGGGTAACGCTTCTTTGAGTAGCCTCGTTGGGATGGGGTCTAAGAGACAGGTAGATGGCTTAGCTGAGGATATCTTTAACATTAATTGTTGGAGGTCTATAGGATAAAAGCAGTCTAAGTATATGTCGGGACTCGTCGTTCGTTCTAGCGGTCCTGTATTTAAAGATGAACTGTTAGAAGTTAAGGGCAGAAGATGATGAATTTTATCTCTAATTGTTATAATTTTATCATTGAAGAAGCTCATGAATTCATCACTACTCAGAGCTAGAGGAATAGATGGCTCAGTAGAGCTGTGACTATCTGTCAGCCTGGCTACAGTGCTGAAAAGAAACCTTGGGTTGTTCTTGTTTTCTTCTATTAGTGATGAGTAATAGTGTGATCTGGCTTTTCTTAGGGCCTTCCTATAGGTTTTGAGACTTTCTTGCCATTCTTCCACTTTGGTGGAGCGCCACTTACTTTCGAGGTTTCGCGAGATTTGTTTTAATTTGCGAGTTTGGGAGTTATACCAAGGAGCTATTTTCCTTTGCTTTATCGTCTTCTTTGTGAGAGGAACGACAGAGTCTAAGGTCGTCCGTAGGCAAGTTGTAGCACCGTCTACAAATGTATCAATTTGAGAGGGACTGAGGTTAACATAGAGGTCCTCTGTTATGTTAAGGCACGACATAGACTGGAATGCTGTAGAAATACTTTCCTTAAATTTAGCTATAGCACTGTCAGATAGGCATCTAGTGTAGAAGCTATTATCTGGTTTAGTATGGTCAGGTAGCAAGAATTCAAAAGAAATTAAAAAATGATCTGATAATACCAGATTCTGCGGAAATATTATTAAATCCTCAATTTCAATACCATATGCCAGCACAAGGTCGAGGGTGTGGTTAAAACAGTGCGTCGCCTTGTGCACACTCTGACTGAAACCGATTGAATCCAGTAATGAGTTGAAAGCAGTAGTAAGGCTATTGCTGTCAACGTCCACATGGATATTAAAATCACCAACAATAAGTACTTTGTCTGATTTAAGGACTACACATGATAAAAACTCTGAGAATTCAGATAAAACATCAGAATACGGACCTGGAGCTCGGTAGACAACAACAAATATAATTGGCTGTACTGATTTCCGTGTTGGATGTTGAAGATTCAGAACAAGGCTTTCAAAAGAGTTATAATTTAGTTTGGGTTTAGGGTTAATTAACAGGCTTGAATCAAATATGGCTGCAACTCCCCCTCCTCGGCCTGAGCCTCTAGGAATTTGAGTGTTAATATGACTGGGAGGGGTGGCTTCATTTAGACTAACATATTCTTCATGGCCCAGCCAGGTTTCAATCAATTTGATTATCAGATATCAATTCATTTACCAGTACTGCTTTAGAAGACAACGATCTGATATTTAGTAATCCACATCTAATTTTCCTATCCTTTTCTATCATTGCAGTGGTAGTTTTAATTCCAATTAGGTTGTTAAGTATTGCCCCTCTATTCACCACTTTGTGTGGTCTGTTGTTGATTATAATTGGAATAGTACTAGTACTACATGTTACTGGAATAGTACTAGTACTACATGTTACTGGAATAAAACTAGTACTACATCTTATCCTACAGAAAACATTTTCAGATTCATCCACTTGTATAGTGCTATCAGGATCAATACCTGGGGGACATGAATCTGTGATTTTTTCAACATAATGTCAATACTTGCCTTCTGTCAGTGTGGTCGTTATGTTGTCAGATAGCATCCTGGCTCCGTGTCGGTTTGGGTGGAGACCATCACGCTTCAGCAGGTTGGGCATCTCCCAGAACAAGTTGAAGTTGTCGACATAGGGAATGCTCAGGGAAGTGCAGAGTGGTTCCAGCCAGGTGTGCAGCCCGAACAGTCTGGACCATCTCTCCGCACCCTTCCTGTAGGTAGGTAGAGGCCCAGAGATGACAATCCGCTTACCTGTGCCCATCAGGGTGTAGAGGAGAGTGGTGAAGTCTTCCTGGAGGGCTATCGACCGTTTCTCTCTGATGTCGTTTGTGCCCACATGCACGATGATGTTGTCGACCTTGGCGTGGCGGGCGAGGATGCCGGGAAGTTTGTGCCGGATGTCACGGACCTTGGCACCGGGGAAGCAGTAGACCTTGGAGGGACCGCTAGGTAAAGGGGGAATGTGGAGGTCCCTTACCATGGAGCTTCCGATGACCAGCGTGGAGGTTGATGAGTCCGAGGGGGGAGAGTCCGCCCTCAATGGGCGCGTCGACTGTGTGGATGGACCAGGATGAGCTGCGTGGGGACGTGGCAGAGAAGGGAACTCCTCATCGTTCATCAGAATGCTGTAGCGGTTTTCTAGTCGTAGGGGTTGGGCTGGGGCTGAGCGTTGTCCTGACCGCCTGCTCTGGTGCTTGCTTACACGCCATGGCTCAGGCTGGTGTGGAGTGGAGCTGGTCAGCAGAGCTGGCTGGGTCCTCGGCAGAAGCCGAGGAGAGACAGCAGGGACAGAGGTTGTATTAGTGTGTGGTGGGGTGAGAGTATTGCAGGGCACAGTGGAATCAAAACATCCGTCAGTGTAGGTGTGAGGGGAACTTCCAATGATAATGGAGTCGAGGAGCTCTTCACTTGCCTTGATCTGGTGGAGAGTCGATATTCTGGCTTCAAGTTCCACTATCTTCTGGCTGAACAGGAGGCACGAGTCACAGCCAGGTGAACAGCTGAGGGGGGGCATCGTGTAGCTTGCTAGTTTAGCTAGTAGCAACGTTGATGGAGGCCTTCTCCTAAAACCTAAAAACCTTCACAAGTCGAAATACAATGCAAGTGCTCCTGCTTGTGTTAGCAAGCTGTGGATAGTCCGTTACTGCTTACCAAAATATAGAATAGATTCCCCAGGAGGCAAAATCCTGAGTGGTTCGCTTTAACTCCCGCTAGCAGGTAGGCTAACTAGCCGTTAGCACAACAAATACCTAGACGTTAGCTAACGGAGCGGAGGAAAGTTTTGCAAACAACTGCGGCCAGACAGGTCTGGTTAAAATACAGCTAAACGGTGTAATTAGTGACTGTATTTCGTTGTGGAGGACTTTAAATCGCAAGACGTTAAGCGTTAAGCGTCTGCCGTTGTCGTCTGCAACAAGAAACAGGAAGTCGGGCGGAAACGGAAGTGACGTTTTACAACAACTTTGAATGCACCGCAACGCACCGTCTGTGTTGTTCTTCAAACAAGTAGACAACGGCAGCTGTACACTGCTTAACATACTGCTGTTGGATCCTATACATTGAAATAAATCACACTTTACACTGTTTAGCTGTCAGCATTTTAATCGTGTTTAATCCATCTGCTAGCTAACGCTAGGCTAATAACAAAAATAACGCCAACATGTTCCTATTTACATGTTGTGATTTGTAGAGTGACAGCGTGTACAAAAAACAACATAACATGAGACACAGCCATTTTTTAACTGTAAACAAACCGGGAACTATATTCTCAGGCGGAAGAATATAGTACTTGGGTGGAGTGATATGCTCGCAGCAAGCCTGTCTGAGAATATAGTTCCCAGTTTGTTTACTGTTAGAAGATGGCTATGTCTCATGTTACGTTGTTTTTTGTAGACACTATGACTCTACAAATCACAAAATGTAAATAGGAACATGTTGGCGTTATTTTGTCACTTTTGTCACAATTCGGAGCAGTAGGCTAGTTGGAACCAGTTACCTGCAGGATCTGTGCTGGGCTAAGCTAATGCTGGAACCGTCAGACAGCGTTACAGCACGCACGGAGATGAGAAGGGTATGTATCGACTTGTCTTACTCTGGGGGTTACGGTGAATAAGCTAAATTCCCAATAAGTCGGCTTGTTCCTTTTAACTAGCGTCACATGCTGCGATGTTTCTGGTATTCTAACATTCGTTTTCGGAGCATCAGAGAGCAACGCAGGCATATCAGTGGCGCCGAAATGAGGTACAGAAATCCGCGTTGCTATTCGGTCCGGTAGATACGGGTCGTTAAGGCACAGGTGCCATATTAGTACGGGTCTACTCTGTACCAACCCTAGCAACGACGCTAGCAAAGCAAAGCCAGTCCTTAACTAGCCTATGGTGCGGCGGTCTCTTTTAACTACAACTTCTTTCTCTGCATTGAGTTGACAACCCTCTCAAATATAGACACACAAACCGAACAAATAATAAAAGTCTCAGATCCACTGTCTGTGATTGCAAAATTCTTTCAAAATTTAGAAGTTTGATGAATATATTACTGCAGTTGTTGAGATAATTAGAAAAGGCTGTTAAAGTTGCCAATTGTATTTTACTTGAAGTCAGTTACTAAGGGCAATATATAAAGTGCTGTACATGTGTGTTTCTATACCAGTGCACCTTCAGTTATTTTGGTTGATTCATTTTCTTTGTATTTTTTATGACTATAATTTGGGAGGATTGTACATTTTTAAGAACATCCTAACTGTACAATCCTCTCAAATTATAGTCTTAGTTCACTGGACCAATAACTATATAGTGTAGACTCCTCTACCGTCCCGTAACAACAGGGAGAGGACTCAGTGGTTTTTGACCTTATATTTGGCTGGGTGCATTGTATTTATCACTTAATTCTCTTCATAGTTTCAGTTTCTTTCTGTTCTATGTCCATATATACGAGGGAGCAAATCATATAATATGTAGAGAAGGAAACTCAGCCTCTTTAAAAAAAAAAAAAAAAAAAAAAAAAAAAAAAGGAGAAAAAGCGTGGCAGATAACAGCGGACCGACTGAATGATATATCTAAACATATACATTCATGAACTACTGCGCTTAACAGAAACCATCAGTCACTTGTCATTTGCAAAAACGAACAGTTGTGCACTTTGCATTAAAAGAGAGGGAGAGGGAGAGAGAGATATTTATGTATCATATTCTAGCGTTGTAGAAAATGGATCTTCATGGTAAATTTACTGAGTAACATTATCTTCTGCTTACTTTTAAGGCAAAGATTACAACTGTTAATTTGTGCTAGTAACCTAATCCTTGAATGGTATGATTATGATGGTTTCAGTTCAGAGCAGTGGTCAGTAAATGTATATTTTTAGGCTGCTTACATATTCAGTCGTTCCGTGATCGTCTGCCTCGCTTACTCTCGCCGTTTCATTACAGCGGCCATGTTTCTATTTTTTACAAATAATGTGTTTCACATTATCATACTTCCACAAGAAGCTGCTGCTCGCTCTGTATAAAGTATGACCAATGTGAATTCTCCATTTTAGCATCAGGAAATCTGTTATCGACATCGCAGTCTGGTAAGGAAAGCCGTGAACGCTCATCTATCCAAAATACTTCAGCCTGACTCGACCTAGTCTCTCCTCCTCAGCCTGGCTTGGCCTTCGTGAAACGCACCAAGCCAGGCTGCACAGATAAGAGTAGGTCAAGCCTCGCTTTATCAGTTATCCTGGATTTATAAATTCTGCTTTCGTGAAACAGCCCCCTGGCCTGCCTTTTGCATGATCAAAACATTGTCCTAAACTTGCCATTTTCAGTGTGTAGCTTGCTAGCTCAAAGTTTGTTGTTGTTTTCCGAAACGAGTTTTGCAAGGTGAGGAACATCTGGTGATTTTCTGGTAAATGAACTGTCGTTGATTGAGGCTACTGTGCATGTAGCTTGTAGCTCCAGTTAATGACTTTTGTGGCTAACATTTTAGTAGTTATTTCAGTTGTAATGCAGGAGATACTTCACACTCTGAAGTCCTATGGATTGGTCACCTCATCAGCCCTTGCATTTTCTCCATTCAAACAGAACATTTGAATATAGTTAAACATGGTAAACTATAATTCACTCCCACCTCCCATTAGTTCTTCTAACCCTTGTATAATTATCTCTGCATGTTTCCCCCTTGGGTCTACCAAAGGAGCCCTCAGCTGACGTCAAGCTGGCGACTGGAGCAGGAAAGAAGGGCAAGAAGACCGAGGAGGAGGAGCAGCCTGCAGCACCTCCTGCAGCTGCAGCAGCATCAGTGAAGGAGGAAGAGGAGGAGCAGCCTGCAGCACCTCCTGCAGCAGTAGCAGTGAAGGAGGAAGAGGAGGAGCAGCCTGCAGCACCTCCTGCAGCAGCAGCAGTGAAGGAGGAGGAAGAGGAGGAGTATGTGGTGGAGAAGGTTTTGGACCGCAGAGTGGTGGAGGAAAGAGTAGAGTTCCTGCTGAAATGGAAGGGGTTCTCAGAGTAAGTAGAAGTCTATAATATTAATACTTGGTGTTGTTGGTCCTGAATATATATATATATATATATATATATATATATATATATATATATATATATATATATATATATATATATATATATATATCACACACACACACACACACACACAGTACAGGCCAAAAGTTTGGACACACCTTCTCATTCAATGCATTTCCTTTATTTTCATGACTATATATATTGTAGATTCTCACTGAAGGCATCAAAACTATGAATGAACACATATGGAATTACCGTATTTTTCGGACTATAAGTCGCTCCGGAGTATAAGTCGCATCAGTCAAAAAATGCGTCATGAAGAGAAAAAAAACATATATAAGTCGCACCGGACTATAAGTCGCATTTATTTTGATTATAAATACAAGAGTTATTCAACTACACAATAGCACACAGAACAATACGCTGAATACGGTAGGTGTCCGGTATGTTAACGTAACACATTAACAGTTATTGAACTATACAATAGCACACAGAACAACTAGCTACCAGGGCGTGGAGCATGGAGGTATTAAAAGGCGTGGAGACGTAACTGCACCGTGAACGAGCCCCTCCAGACTCGTTCCTCCAGCTCTAGCCATCTTGCTTTCAGCCCACGATTAGCCGATTAGCTTTCTTTGTTTTCTTCATTGCAGTAAGAGTCACCTTTTCGCCAGTCTCCCTCATAAGTTTCTCCCTCATTTCAAACTCTCTTTCTGCTGCTCGATTACCGTTTTCGGCTGCATATTTTACTACCTGCAGTTTGTTATCTCTTTTCTTTCTCAGTTGTCTTTAGGAGGAGCGTTCTAGTTGTCACAAGCCTAGAGCGCCCTCTCGCGGCTGTAGGTAATGTTTTCAGTATGAATTAACATGTAAAAACATGTTAAATTATATATATTTTGATATATAAGTCGCACCTGACTATAAGTCGCAGGACCAGCCAAAGTAGGAAAAAAAGTGCGACTTATAGTCCGGAAAATACGGTATGTACTAAAAAAGTGTGAAATAACTGAAAACATGTCTTATATTTTAGATTCCTCAAAGTAGCCACCCTTTGCTTTTTTGATAACTCTGCAAACCCTTGGTGTTCTCTCAATGAGCTTCATGAGGTAGTCACCTGAAATGGTTTTACCTTCACAGGTGTGCTTTGTCAGGGTTAATTTTCCCTTATTAATAAAAAAGCAAAGGGTGGCTACTTTGAGGAATCTAAAATATAAGACATGTTTTCGGTTATTTCAGACTTTTTTGTTAAATACATAATTCCATATGTGTTCATTCATAGTTTTGATGCCTTCAGTGAGAATCTACAATAGTAAATAGTCATGAAAATAAAAAGGAAACTCATTGAATGAGGTGTGTCCAAACTTTTGGCCTGTACTGTGTGTGTATGTATGTATGTATGTGTATGTATGTATATATATATATATATATATATATATATATATATATATATATATATATATATATATATATATATATATATATATATATAATCTACAGCATAAACTTTGGCATTGTATCATGCCCTCAAATACCATCAAATAATCTTACAAAATGGCAATAGAAAAAAGGAATAATAAGAATTAGCAATTAGAGTGAGAATGTATTTCCTAAAAACAAAGAATTTCTTCTGTCTGCACCCACCTTTCCAGTGAGGATAACACATGGGAGCCTCAAGACAACCTGGACTGCCCCGACCTTATCACCGAGTACATGCAGAAACGCAAGGAGGAGAAGAAGAAGGAGGACAAGAGGAAAGTTGTCAGTGAGGCTTCGGGAGACTCAGAGGAGCGAGGGAGCAAGAGGAAGAAGGAGGAGGTGAGAGAAGGAAAGAGGTTACTCCAGACTGAAGAGTCCCAGAAATCTAATCTCAATATTAATGAATATTAAAACAGTGCAAAAACGGGAGGAATTTTTTTCTTTCTAGATTATCTGATAATGTTGTATAGTTTTCACCTTCTTTTGACTAGTTTATAACTGAACCAATTATTACTAAACCTAGCCATCACACACGGCGCCATCACATCCTGCGCCACACACCACCGCCAGTAAATTCTCAACGTCTGGGAAACACTGAAATTGACTGGGATTTAGAGGATGAAAAATACCCAGAATGTATCAAAGGTAGAGGTGTGACTCTTCACTGATCTCCAGATTCGATTATGATTATCAGGTCTTCGATTCGATATCTTGATGCATCACGATGCTTCAAAATGAATTTTTCTATTAAAGCCATATAAGATATTTGACTTGACAGACTTGCATTGTCAAGTGCAATGCCCAAGCTGCAATACGTAACTTTAGACTGGAATGATGAAGTGTTTGGGTTCATTTCTTTAAAGTAGCTACCTTTAAGGTTTACCTATTTTGAATTAGTCATATACCACCCTTCTTTTAACCAGCAAATCTATTGTGCTGTATTGGAATAACTGAACCCAGACAACTCTTTAAAAAAAAAAAGGTATTGTTTACTGAACAATAACTTAAATGTATAAATAACATTCATCCGTTAGATTGAATAACAAAAAAAAACATACCACAAATCACACCCTTCAAATATCTATCAGTGTCCACTTAAAACACTCCAGCTACACAAAATGATTCGTTCTTACAGTATTTCAATGTAAAACTTACTCAAACCCTGTTAAACCACTGTACACACACCTACCCACCCACACACACCCACGCTGGCCAAGAGGAAAAAAAAAGAAAAATGTTGTTATTGTTTGTTTGTGTGTCTGCCTGTCTGTGTGTTTGTGTGTGGGTGTGAAACGGGTTAGCTAGGCTACTGAGAATGTTATTTTTCATTTGAATGTTTATGCCGCGGCCAGAAAATTAACGAGCGACGTCATTGAGTTATAATTGATTATGGTGGGCCACTGCATCGTCCATGTCCGCATCCCGATGCATCGATTATCTGATTAAAGCTGCTGTAGGTAAGATTGGGAAGATCCAGGACTTTGCAAACAAATTTCAACACCACATCTTCTCAGTCCCTCCCCCCTTTCTGCTGCAGCCCACACCATCTCCTAAGCCCCTCCCACACAACAGAGTTTGACAGAACTGCTGGCATGTCAGACAACATGTTCAATAACTAAACACTAACACAACGTTATCTTTACTCACCAACAGTAAAACGATGCTAACTAACATTTCAGCATCATATCAGACCGACCACTGTGCAAACGTTACTATTATCCTCACCAACGTAGCTTTGTGGACTTTTGACTACTAATAACCAAGTGAAAGATAAATCATTCATGGTAATTATGTTACCTGTCAAGAAGAAATGTGGCTACGTCTGCATCGTTCTTCAGATCTTTAAAATCCCACAGCTCACGCCACCTCTGATAAGCCACTCCAATATTCACCTGAGTTTTGGGAAACCTGCAGCTCGTGCGTGGGGAAGGGGGAGGGGAGAACGCTATTATATGCGTGTGCCCGAGCCGTGATTGACAGGCAGATAGACACCCCCCCGTGGCTAGGGCTGGGCGATATGGTTGAAAACTGTATCACGATATAAGTTTTTCATATCGGTCGATATCGATAATTATTGATATTTTTTATTACCTATTTAAAATAAGGACCAGGAGAAAAATATATTAAATTTAAACATTTTTATTTTAAACTTAACCCTGCTCTGATTATAATCCCCTCAGTTGTAAAAGCAGAAATGTCAACACAACCATGGAAAACACTCAAATAATTCAAATGTAAACAGGTCTAAAATCACAATGAACACTTAACAATTATCTCTTAACATTAAGGTGCAAAATTAAAGAATAAGTAAGAAGTGCTTAATAAAGTGTCATAAAATAGTGCAAAGTGTTAGCTAAATATAAGAAACCTGAGAAGGAACTATTTTCTGCAGGTTTAGTGCTAAGTTGGTAACCTGGCTTCTGGACAGTGCTCAGCATGTCTGCCTCCGTTATTTCTTTGTAGCGTTTAGTAAGGCGCTGATGCAGAGTACCTCTCCATGGTGCTCTGCTGCTTGTAGTGTTTAGTAAGGCGCTGATGCAGAGTACCTCTCCATGGTGGTCTGCTGCTTGTAGTGTTTAGTAAGTGATGCAGTTTTGTAGTGTTTAGTAAGGCTGATGCAGAGTACCTCTCCATGGTGGTCTGCTGCTTGTAGCGTTTAGTAAGGCGCTGATGCAGAGTACCTCTCCATGGTGGTCTGCTGCTTGTGCCGTGTTGCAGCTGCAGATGTTGTTGGACGTTGATGGCGAATACGGCTGTGCTCGAAAGTGTGAGCGCGGCTAAAGTGGTAAAACAAGTTTATGGTATTACCAGTGTTGGTCTGATTTACATTGGTCTGACTACGGTCAGACTTATAAAATCCCCAAAACTGCCATACTGACTTTTCCTGTTTTATCAACGATTTCCTCGCTCGCTGCGGCACTCACTTTCCACTCCATGCCGGTTCTGTTATTGAAGAACACGAGACAGCGATGTGGCGCAACCAAACTTGATACTGTTACATGATTGGCTGTTAGAGTGTCACTCCCCACGTTGCTAGGTTGCCAGAGAGTGAGGGCCTTTGTTCATGCAACCAAACTTGATTCACAACCTCTGGTTTCTTCTGATGAAGAAAAACAAGTTATCAAACGTTTTATCGACCGCATTTTCTATTGATATTGATTATGTTTCTATCGCGATACATATCGTTATCGTTTTATCGCCCAGCCCTACCCGTGGCCCTGATTGGAGAAAATCAACCGGGAGCGGTGGAATTTTGCCAATCGCATTACAGGCTGTAGGAGGTGCCAGAGGAGCTGTTTTTTTATATTAAAAAATTCATGTAGTTCTACTGGAACATAGGGTCAGTTCCAGCAAATATAACAGAAAGTTAGTTTTATAAGACTTACCTACTGCATCTTTAATTTCAACACCTCTACTGAAAGATTTGTGTTATTTTAAAGTTACCATGGAATTTCTAACTGAAAGTAAAACTGAATTTTAATTTTTAAATTGCAAATAATTTGAATGGGGAAACTTGCCTGAAAAATGTAGAATATTTCTGAACTTTTTAAAAGTTATGAAAAGTACATTTGCTTCCATAATAACATGTCTGCAACTGCAAGTTATTGTATGAAAAGTGTAAATTGTGAGTGAGAGCAAGTCCAGGATTTATGAAGATTGTCATTAACTCTTTCTTTCTCTCTGTTTGTCTGTTGCTATAGAAACGGAGAGGAGGAGAGGGACCCAAACGTTACCACTGTCAACACTGTGACAAATCCTTCACAACATCTGGATATTTAAAGATTCATCAGAGAGTTCACACTGGAGACAATCTACACCGCTGTGATCAGTGTGGGGCAGCTTTCACACGACAGAGTGACCTAAAAATACATCAACGCATTCACACTGAAGAAAAGCCTTACAGCTGTGATGTATGTGGTAGAACCTTTTCTCAGTGTGGTAGCCTTCAATCTCACCAGCGTGTTCACACTGGAGAGAAGCCATACAGCTGTGATCAATGTGGTAAAACCTTTTCTCAGAGTGGTAACCTAGAAAAGCACCGACATGTTCACACTGGAAAGAAGCCTTACTGCTGTGAACAGTGTGGGGAAAGTTTTACTCATAGTAGTTACCTTAAAAAACACCAGCGCCTTCACACTGGAGAGAAGCCGTACTGGTGTGAACAATGTGGGAAAACATTTTCTCAGAGTGGTAACCTTAAAACACATCAACGCATTCACACTGGAGAGAAGCCTTACAGCTGTGATCTATGTGGTAAAACGTTTTCTCAGAGCACTGGCCTTAAATGTCACCGAAGTGTTCACACTGGAGAGAAGCCGTACTGGTGTGAACAATGTGGGGAAACATTTTCTCAGATTAGTAACCTTAAAACACATCAACACCTTCACACTGGAGATAAACCTCACAGGTGTGAACAATGTGGGAAAACTTTTTCTCAGAGTAGTCACCTTAAAAGACACCAGCGCGTTCACACTGCCTCGTTGTGAACATGTTTCCGAGCCAAGCTGTTTCCTCCTGCCTCCTCCTCATGCCCTGATAGCTGTGTTGTTATTTTCTGATCTTCTCTCCACATTGAAGGCTGACCAGCAGTAACTTTATCTTCTGAACAGCATGGATGTTATCCTGGCTTGGACTACACATTACACATTACATTGATCTTAAAGACTCAGAAAAAGATAGTTGTACTGCTTTTGGATGTGAAACAAATGCTAAACTAAGCAACATGGAATAACATTTCACTGATGAAAAATGTGTTTTACAATATTATACTATTACTAAAGTGTTGAACTTAATATCACAAAAGGTAATATTAATCCTTCTTTTAAGGTGAGACACGGCAGGCAAAAACATCGTTTTTTTTCCACTGGTCAATTTTGCGATTTTGGGCTATTTGTCTTCAATAACATTTATTCTTTCAGACTTGTGGTGAAAAAAAGTAAAAAATACACATTAAGGTCTTTATTTTACTACACTTTGTAGGTTTGCATCGGTAGATTTCTCCTAAATTCAACAAAAGTTGGCGTTCTAAATCATCCTGCTGCTCCGAGCTGTCTGTACCCTTTCATCTCATATACCGTTGGAAAGCTCTCTCTCTCCTCTACAATGCTGTCGGATCCAAATATAGTCATTTCCTTTTCATCAGCAACCAATCATCAAAGTAAAAGGGGGGATTTAACTCTAAATGCGTAATCTCATTGGCTGATGCCAATTTCTGACAACGTGATTTGCTTAGAATCATCACATGACGCGCTCTGACATTTCCGCGGTAGTTCAGAATGTCAAAAGAAGTGCGTCAAACGGTCGAAAATCATCTCAGAGAAGACGAAAAATCATCTCTGAGAAGACGGAAAGAGTTGTCATTAGCAAGAAGACCCAGGGGATTACACACTAAGACAGCAGATGATGAAATGCCTTCACATAGTATGTTGATGTTTAAACTGTCTGTTCAGAAAACAGGAGTTTTCAGACAGCGGAGGTAATTAGACTGACTCTCTCTCTCTCTCTCTCTCTCCCTCTCCCTCCAAGCAGTTTACAGAAATTCATAGCCTACATGTCATATATTAAATATGTAGGTGTCACATATATACTATTCTAATATAATTACTCTACAATACTAAACAAATGTGTAATTTTGGGATCCTACGTCAGTGGTTGTGAGTCCCTCAGGTTGTGGCAGACAGATCCATGTTTAGCTGTCAGTAGAGCTGCTGTCCCCTCTCCTAGGAGAACTACCAGCTTCTTTTCTGGTGTTAACTTTTTTTAGCTATTTTTCCACGGTGTAATTCTCTTAGTGAAGATACTTTTTCCCAGTGGAGGAGGAAGTGCACCTCTGTTGGTGGTCACTGAGCCTGTCTCTCTCTCTCTGACCTGTCTGTCTAACCCAGTTGGTGGGTCACTGAGTCTGTGTTTAGTCAGGATCCGTCTCTTCTTCGTATCTCTGACAGTGTGAAGATAATGTGTCAAATAACAATTTAGTCTGCTTTTCTCCAATGTTCTAAATATTGGTCTTTTGAATGATTCATAAGAAGCTCATCCCTGTGTATCACCGGATGTCCAGTAACAGTGCAGCATGGAGGCACTCAGAATACCAACGCATGCCTCAACTTGGTCATATGGGCCCAGTGTCCAAAAGCTGCAGCCGTGAAGGCTATTTCTACATTCACTGAGGGTGCCTCTGCCATGCTGGCTGTGATGGAGAAATTGTGGCTTCAGAGCACAGACTGTCAATGCAATGAAGGATGACGACATGGTTAGGATCTCAAAAGCCAATAGTGTCCATTCCACCAGTGCAAAGCCATAAAAGTGTAAGCACAGCCAAAAAAGTGAGACGACACCAGCAGGAGATGGAGGAGGGCCCTACATATGGTACTGGCATGGATATGGATACTGTAAACTAACTTGGGGGAACCAGGCTGTGTAATGGTTGTGTTCTGTCAGTTCGAAGTTTGTGATGTAATGTTCTTCAGTTGAAGGCCATGTTGATGTGTTGTTTTGGATGTTAAGATCAGTGATGGATGAAGCAATAATGAGTTTTGGATGTTAAACCGTGTGATACATGGATCTTAATTGGACCTGAAGGGATATGTGTCTGTAATTCATGGCTTTCAATAGAAATTAGTGGAATTTTGCTATAAAAATCTTTAAAGTCCGTTTTCTCAAAATTACTTTTCTCTCATACTCCAAGTACGGAATCTCCACTTCAGTAGCACCTTTATACACCAAGGTTTCCAGTCTTGTACATAGTTATATTATGAAGACATTTACAGAGGGATTTGTAAATATATTATTCCTAGCCTGATTTATATAACCTTTTTATTTCAAAAAACATGGCGAAAATCATTTTTTAAGGCTATTGACAGTATATTCTGATTTACAGGATAACAAAAGTAGATATCCATAAATCCCTCTGTAATTTTCCCCCCATCTAATATGTGAACACAATGAAAAAATAATTTTGAACGTGGCTTTATCCAATACTCAGATTTCGTTTTTTTAAATATATGCAAATTAGCGCATATTTCATTAGATAATGCCTAATTTGCATATTTCAGCATTAAATTACAGAAAACTTGTAATACATTTTATTCTCCGCTGAATGTAAGTAATCAACTGGCAGAGTTTCATGGTGATATCTGCTGGTCTTCTGCAAACTAAACCTCTTTATCCTGGGTTTCACCTCTGGTCTGGTTCCTCAGTGTCTCTGTGTCCTCTGCAGGACTGAGAGTCTCTCCTGGTTCCTCAGTGTCTCTGTGTCCTCTGCAGGACTGAGAGTCTCTCCTGTGGACAGAAACACTGACTGAAGATCAGCTGCTGAAATCAAAGTTCAGTCTGTTCACCATCACACACACTCTGCACTGTGAAGCAGATCTGAGACTCAAACACAGAAACATTCATCTGATTTCATCTCTGGGATTATCAACATTTGATCTGTTGGACTAAAAACACTTAATGATATGGAATATCTAAAAAATAATCAACGGTTATTGGTTACTATTATGTCCTTTATAGTTTGAATAATATTGTAAAATATTTAAAATTCGGAAAGAAAATGTTTCTATAAACCATCATCATAGTCTAATGTTTCTAAATGCTTTTAATAAAATCTAGTAAGGAAATTATCTAGAAGAATGAGCAAAAATTCTCCAACTTGTTGAAAACAAGAAAGCTCTTAAACTGTTTTCATGTTTAGCTGAGTTGAAATGTTTGTAATTCTGTTTTATATTTTAGTTTTGTCACTTTTTATTCCAGTTTGAATTGGTCTCAATCTGACGCAGATTATTGTGATTAATAATACAAGAACATGTGTCTTGTTTGCTCGTTCTCATCTTAAACATTACATTTACAACTTGCAACAGAGTATTTCTACACTGTAGTATTGTTACTTTTACTTCAGTAACACATCTGAGTCCTTCCTTTTTGGCAAGTGGAAACGTGCATTTTATGGATGTATTGCTTCTTAAAGAATGTATTTAAACTGGTTAAGTTCTTGTGGGCTATAATCTGTCAGATAGAATTGAAATCCAGTATTTTTGAGGCAGTAACAACCTTTCAGTGTAAAGGTAGGGGCTGAGATCACTTTTTGGCAGAACAGCAGAAGCACGTGTCCCCCCCCTCCAGGTGACTGATGGACAGACAGGTGCTGCTGTCGGTTCACTTTCCTTCTTCAGTTGTCGGATGGAAAGTTGGAGATGTTTCCAATCAGCAGAAATCAGCTGGGACAGCCAACCAACACACACACTGGGAGTCCAACCACTTTAATTCATGTTGACTTTGTGAATATTATATCTGAACTTTTAGCTTCAGTCTTCATCACAGACTCCAGCAGGTTTGGACAGTACCAAAGCCAAGTGAATGTAAAATCAATCTGAGCATCACAACTAACTGTTTTAGATACAGATATGGTCATAATAATGCTCCAAAATGCTGTCAGATTTGTTTTAGAGAGAGACAGAGAAAGAGAGAGAAGTGTGAACTTTTCATTTAATAATCTTCTTCTGACATGTTATATTCCCTGTTTGTATTTTCTGTGACTGAATGTGGTTTTAAATCTGTTGAGGTGTGTTCAGACTGAAAGCAAAGACACTGATGATGTCATACAAAGTCAGAAAATAGAAAGCAAACTGTTTCCAGAGGACACTAAAGAATGATGGAGCAGCAGGAAACAGACCAGGTCAGATAGTAAACAGCTGATTTATTCATCTGACTTGTAGAATAACCTCAATGATTGAATTGTTTTAAATGTCTGGGAATGTGGAACAACTAAATGCAAAATGAATGAAATAAAACAAGGCCACATGCTGATTATTTGTGACTTGATTTGATGGATTTATTCTTCCTGTTATGTCTGTGTTTAAACTCCTAATTAAAAGGTAAAGTTTCTATCCACTAAAAGTTCTGTTGTTGCCGCTGACAGACTCAGATTATTATTCTAAGTGTCTGACAACATTATGGGATGGATCCCTACAGAGATAGAGCTTTTAGTTAAAGAGTAAGATCCTTTTAGTTTAACATGAAACAGCCCCGAAATCACCATCACCAAACTCCACCAGACTCAATGTAAATAATCAGGACTTTTAGTGTGTATAGAGCCAGCATATCTCCACCAGACTCCATGTAAATAATCAGGACTTTTAGCGTGTATAGAGCCAGCATATCTCCACCAGACTCCATGTAAATAATCAGGACTTTTAGCGTGTATAGAGCCAGCATATTTCCACCAGACTCCATGTAAATAATCAGGACTTTTAGCGTGTATAGAGCCAGCATATTTCCACCAGACTCCATGTAAATAATCAGGACTTTTAGCGTGTATAGAGCCAGCATATCTCCACCAGACTCCATGTAAATAATCAGGACTTTTAGCGTGTATAGAGCCAGCATATCTCCACCAGACTCCATGTAAATTCATGTAAGTTGAAATAAACTCTTAATTCACAATGGGTGAATTAAGAGTTTATTTCAACCAAACCAGAGTGATGATTGTTGTTGGAACAGTTGATATATATTTTTTCTTTTCCTATCGACTATAAATGAAGTGTGTTTAATAATCATGAAATTGCTATTTTATTTAAATAGATTCTGGTGGAAACATACATTTAAATGCTTAAATTATATTTAGTTATTTCTCTTTATACTTACAAATTGTTTTAATTATTTAAGTGCTGTACATTATTTAATACTGATAACAACTCAAACTTTTAATGAATACCTATTTATTTTCTAAATAACACTTTTACACAAGTTAGTTAAAATTTTTTCAGGATTTGTAATTTTCAAAAGTGTTTTTAATTAAGAATAAAACATCCAAGGACCTAATATTACATATTCCTTTAAAGCGCAACTCACAGAAATCACCCATTTAGTATTTTTTTGTCAGTTTTGGATTATACAAGTTTTATTCACTGTAACAATTCCAGGACAGATAATGTCCGTTTCTGGTAGGATGTCCCAGTCCCTTAACAGTGGCAGTTCTACACGGAGGCATGTCGGGGGAGGCCCGTCCCTCCCTAGACATGTCCCTGGCCTCCCCTGTGCCCCCCCGTGCTGACCAAATAAAACATTATGAATTTATTATGGTTTTACACGCGAGCGGCAAAAGCGGAACTAATGTGCAACGCAACGTTCTACACGGGTAAATTAGAGCGGCGCACCCAAACACTAGGCTGCAGCGTGCAGCGTGTGGTGGTGCTCGGTGAATGAGACAGCAACTCCTCTTGGAGAGAGCAGAGGAGCTCCGAGTTCTCCTGTTGGTAAGATCAACCATTTCATCTCGGAAGGGACTTCAGTCTCGTTGCTAGGACTACACAATGCTGGGTTGTTAACTACGGAACTTCATCCATCTTGGCTGTTGCATCGCGATAATAAATCCATTTGAGTAAAGTAATCAACAGGCTATCTGCCCGTGTTAAGTAGGGAGGGATGGTTAGGAAACGAGATGTAATGCATGCCCCTCCGTTTCTTCTTCTTCTAATAGTTGTCATGAAACGAGGAAGGGACATAGCGTCCTTTTTAGCCCCAGGAAACCAAAAAGTGAGAGAAACAAATGAAGGTGTTGAGGAGCAGGAAGAGGGAGAGCCAGAGGAGTCTGGGGAGGTTGGAGAGAGGGCATGTGATGAAAGGGAGGGCTCTGACACAGAGAGGGAGATTCCTGAGGGTGAGGAGGATGAAGAAGAGGGGGAGGAGGAGGAGGAAGAAAACCTACAGGGACAGAGAGAGGAACAGCCAGAGGGACAGCAAGTGGATCCATGTGGATCAAGTACTGCACCATCAGGTCTGTGATGAAGAAGGTTCTTACTATTTGCAAAGCAGTACAATTACAATGTAATGGTAGGCCTGCTGGGTGTCCTTAACATGCTGCTTTCTGCTGTTCATTCTTATTAGTGTCAATATGGCTCTGTTTGTTTTCTTTTTTCTTAAAGTAAATACTTTGCCTTCATTTTGCAATACATGCAGATATACAGTACATGCATAAGTAAATACATGTTGTTGTTGTTGTTGTGCTCAAGTGTACACTCCATCTTTCTACAGATATCAGCAAGTCCAAGAATGATGTAGCAGTACAGCCCAACTTGAATATATTACATATTGCTATGCATGTAGACATTTTCTGAAAGTTCTCATCCCTTAAACCAGATATTTAAGTCTGTAAACTGTGTGAAAGGTTGAAACTGCAGGCTAGTAAATGCTCTGGTTTTGGTCCTCTTCCTGTGTTTGGGTCGGATCGCGTTCCCACCTGAACCGAGTTCGGGTGTTTGATCTGAACCGAGTTCAGATTGAGGACAGTAAAGTTGTTAGTGTAAGTTAGCTCACCTAAACAACGGAGTCTGAGTGAGACAGGAAGACAGCTGTCTCCGAGATGACGTCATCTTCTGTCTTCTGTAGAAGTGGTGAACTTACAGCTCGCAGCACTTTAATCACATATAGTGGGGAGCTTTGGACTGATATCTAGTGTCGGCAAAATCATCTTTTTATTGAGTTTCCTTTTTCCTGAAATGATCTGAGTGAATTTAATTAAAATAAAATGTTTACCTTTTGTTGTGCAGTTGTTTAGATTTATTCCCAGTTTAATATAATGCTGTTTTCTCCAAACTACTCCGAGTTCATTGTGTAGCGAGGAAGGAAATGGATCAGTTCTCCAGCCTCTGCTTTGAGTTTGCCGACTGTTGTTTTAGTTGTGTGTGGATGTGAGGAAAAGGAGAGGAGACAGCAGCTCCTGAATATCTCTGCCTGCTTTGATTTGTACTGAACAGAATCCAGAGTGAGTCCAGCAGCCCCAGTGGACATCTGCTGGATTTCAGGACAAGAGAGGAATGGAGGAGGACAACCAGAACCAGGAGCAGCGGAGCAACAAGGTCCCCAGAAGACCAGCAGCAGACTGGGACTCTGATACCAGCCATGTTCAGGTCAGTGTTCAGGGGGGTATCACACAAAAGTAGAATTTATAAATCCAGGAGAACTGATGAAGAGAGGCTTGACCTAGTCTAATCTGTGCAGCCTGGCTTGGTGCGTCTCACGAAGACCAAGCCAGGCTGAGGAGGAGAGACTAGGTCGAGTCAGACTGAGGAGGAGAGACTAGGTGGAGTCAGGCTGAGGAGGGGAGACTAGGTGGAGTCAGGCTGAGGAGGAGAGACTAGGTGGAGTCAGGCTGAGGAGGAGAGACTAGGTGGAGTCAGGATGAATACAACAAGTGTATATTGCTGTTCAGTTAAGTACTGTTATTATTTAAAGTTGTGACCTTTGTTATATAATTATTCATGTAACAGTTGTTACAACAATAATGTTGACATTGTTACTGTTATATTGCTGTATGAAGACTGCAGTTCATATTGTTGTTAGAAGTTTGATGAATATATTACTGCAGTTGTTGAGATAATTAGAAAAGGCTGATAAAGTTGCCAATTGTGTTTTTAAATGAAGTCAGTTACTAAGGGCAATATATGAAGTGCTGTACATGTGTGTTTCTATACCAATGCACCTTCAATAATTTTATTTGATAATTTTTTTTGTATTCTTTAACGACTATAATTTGGGAGGATTGTACATTTTTAAGAACACATCCTCATCCATAATTCTCCCAAATTCTAGTCTTAGTTCACTGGACCAGTAACTATATAGTGTAGACTACTGTACCTTCATGTAACAACAGGGAGAGGACACCTCAATGGTTTTTGACCTTATATTTGGCTGGGGGGAAATAACTGATGAATATACTCTATTACATTCATGTTTACAGGGATTAATGCACTCAAGTCCACAGCTCTACGCAGTGAGCTATCTATGCTCTATATGAAACCGCTTCCAGTCACGTATTTATCAGCTACGTCAGCAACCAGGTAACAATTTGTTTTGAGCTGACCTAAAACAACTGGTTACCTGGGCTTAGTTAGGAAATACCCGATGATATCTGTTGTGATTTCTCTATCAACACTTTTTAAATGTAGGCTATAGCTTAATGTCCACAACTTGTCCACAAAGAGCGTTTCATGCAACAAATACTTTATTATTTGATGTTATTAGAGTAAAAATACGCCTTACAAAGCTATTGTGAACTAAATATGATTGTTGAGTATTATAATAAAATGTCATTACCTGGTAAATCATTCCTGGGGGTACCCTGTATAAACCGTACCGAATGCAATTTATTATCCCGTCTGTTAAGACATGTCCACAATCTTTCACAATTTGCAACGTAAGGTTTTGACTTCATAACATAAAATAATACAATCATGCAATAGACTAATTTTCTTTATTATTACCGTTGTGTAAGAAGTTCAATCGTGTTTGTGCTATGACGCACAGACAGCCTTATAGTCTATTTTGGTTTCACTTTTAATGACCGTAGGTTATAACTGTATGTTGACATAAAATAATCATGAGATGAAAATAGTCAATTTATAACTTTGCTATAAAATATTACTAATTCATAGCACAAAACCCGGAACCAGTTTCCTTGCATATTAGTGTCATGATTTGTGTGCATCTAATGGTAACCACTATTTGGCAAGGCCACTAGCCATCATGGATGCGTTGTTGCTAACGGAAGGCACAGACGTGTCTGAGATAGATAAAACAGTGTTTATTCATTGTTATTGTACAAACATTTTTTTGTTTGAATTTAAATAATTAAAAAAACTTTCACTGAAAAGTTATGTGTTTCATTATTAGTAGCCCTTGAATAAAAACAGTGAAGTCTTGCGAACTTCATTTTAGAGATTTGACTTGGTGTTTAATTGCATATCAACAATAAGAAAATGTCCCTTTAAACACTTTTGGCCTGAAGTAATTAGAGTGTAAGGTAAAGCCTTTCTACAATATGATTGCTGCAGTAGAAAAAAACAGCAATGGTTAGTCGTGGGATGGTACTGAAATATAGTTTTGTTCATCAGGAAAAGAGAATACAGGCAATACTCCCTTTACTTTGCTGTTTGCATCTTGTTGTACATTAAAAGCAATAGGGTGCTATCTGTATATGTAGATGTGAACAGCTTATGACTTGGCCTGAAAAAAAAGTTCAGTTAAAAGATTTCTTTTCACCTTAATCCCTGTGTTTACAGTGTGCATTATATTTATCACTTAATTCTCTTTATAGTTTCTAGATTTTAGAGTCCAATGTCTTCAGTGTCTTTCTGTTCTGTGTCAATATGTACGAGGGAGCAAATCATATAATATGTAGAGAAGGAAACTCAGCCTCTATAAAAAAACTGTGAGAAAAAGCGTGACAGATAATAATGATAACCGACTAAATGATATATCTTAAAAATAATATTTTTATCATATTATTTATATGTAGAGAAGGAAACTCGGCCTCTGTATAAACAAAAAAAACACGAGAACAAGCGTTGTAGATAATAGTGGACCGACTGAATGATGTATCTAAAAATATACATTTATGAACTACTGCTCTTAACTGAAACCATTCAATGAGTCACTTGTCATTAGCAAAAACGAACAGTTGTACACTTTGCATTAAAAGCGAGCTGTGGAGGTTAATGACTTAGAAAATAAATATTTTAGAGAGAGAGAGAGAGGGAGGGAGGTTGAGAGAGAAGGAGAGAGAGATACATGCATCATATTCTAGTGTTGTAGAAAATGGATCTTCATAGTAAATTTCTTGAGTAACATTGTCTTTTGCTTACTTTTAAGGCAAAGAGTACAATGGTTAACTTGTGCAAATGATTAGTAGCCTAATCCTTGAATGGTATGATTATGAGGATTTCAGTTCAGAGCAGTGGTTAGTAAAATGTATATTTTTAGGCTGCTTACACATTCAGTCGGTCTGTGATCGTCTGTGTCAGGGACCAAGCAGTATAGGCAAGGACACACGGTTGTTCAGAAAAATGTAGGCTTTATTTTTTCCAGCTATATCCATTAAAGTTAAAAATAAAAATACTTAGAATTGGGTCTTTAACAAAACTGAGGTCAACAGAACAATAATACCAGGTACCTTTTTTAACAGAACAAAACCCGACCTCCAGAGAAACTGGAGAGAGGGGTATATATACCCCAAGACTAGCCTACCCCAAACACAAAGGGAAGAAAATGTAACTTACTACAGTAACCAGTAACCAACCATAAGAAATTACTAAAGAAACAAACACTACCAAAGCCCAATTTTAATCTAACCCAAACAAATTATCCACATGCTGCTGTGTTGTTAAGTATTTTGTAGTTCAGAGTCCCCCTGCCCACTGCCAAGAGTTTGTCCCTTCCACTTCCTGGGGTGGAGTATAAAGGACAGTTTCAAACTCCAACTCTCCCTTTGGCAGATGGCTCAGCAGCATGTGGAGAAACCAAAGACAGGTATAAATCATTAACAGTTCTAATCAAATGATTACTATTATTAACAAAAATACATGCACTCAGATTGGAAATGTTAGCATCATTTGTGAAAAGAATAAAAATATCTAAAGAAAATGTGTTGGTGGTTATTTGTAGAAATCAAACCCATTACCCCACTTTAAATGCTGGCGGTGGATAGGGCAGTCACAGTCTGCCACGCTTTCTCTCGCTGTTTTATTACAGCGGCCGTGTTTCTTCTTTACAAATAATGTGTTTCACGTTATCATACTTACACAAGAAGCTGCTCTTCACTCTGTTTAAAGTATGAACAATGCATATTCTCCATTTTAGTATCAGTAAATCTGTTATGGACCTCACGGTCTGGTAAGGAAAGCCGTGAACGCGCATCTATCTGAAATACTTCAGCCTGACTGGACCTAGTCTCTCCTCCTCAGCCTGACTGGACCTAGTCTCTCCTCCTCAGCCTGACTCGACCTAGTCTCTCCTCCTCAGCCTGACTGGACCTAGTCTCTCCTCCTCAGCCTGACTCTCCTCCTCAGCCTGACTGGACCTAGTCTCTCCTCCTCAGCCTGACTCGACCTCGTCTCTCCTCCTCAGCCTGACTCCACCTAGTCTCTCCTCCTCAGCCTGACTCGACCTAGTCTCTCCTCCTCAGCCTGACTCGACCTAGTCTCTCCTCCTCAGCCTGACTTGGTCTCTCCTCCTCAGCCTGACTCGACCTAGCTCTCCTCCTCAGCCTGACTTGGCCTCCCTCACCAAGCTGCACTGGCAGATTAGACTAGGTCAAGCCTGGTTATTATTCTGGATTTACAGTACAGGCCAAAAGTTTGGACACACCTTCTCATTCAATGCATTTCCTTTATTTTCATGACTATTTACATTGTAGATTCTCACTGAAGGCATCAAAACTATGAATGAACACATATGGAATTATGTACTTAACAAAAAAGGGTGAAATAACTGAAAACATGTCTTATATTTTAGATTCCTCAAAGTAGCCACTCTTTGCTTTTTTTGATAGCGCTGCAAACCCTTGGTGTTCTCTCAATGAGCTTCATGAGGTAGTCACCTGAAATGGTTTTCACTTCACAGGTGTGCTTTGTCAGGGTTAATTAGTGGAATTGTTTCCCTTATTAATAAAAAAAGCAAAGGGTGGCTACTTTGAGGAATCTAAAATATAAGACATGTTTTCAGTTATTTCACACTTTTTTGCTAAGTACATAATTCCATATGTGTTTATTCATAGTTTTGGTGCCTTCAGTGATAATCTACAATGTAAATAGTCATGAAAATAAAGGAAATGCATTGAATGAGAAGGTGTGTCCAAACTTTTGGCCTGTACTGTATAAATTCTGCTTTTGTGAAACAGCCCCCTGGCCTGCCTTGTTGCACGATCAAAACGTTGTTCTAAACTTGCCATTTTCACTGTGTAGCTTGCTAGCTCAAAGTTTGTTGTTGTTTTCTGAAACAAACTGAATTTTGCAAGGTGAGGTAATTCAGGAGATACTTCACACTCTGAATTCCTATGGGTTGTTCACCTCATCAGCATTTTCTCCATTCAAACAGAACATTTGAATCTAGTAAAACAGGGTAAACTATAATTCACTCCAACCTCCCATTAGTTCTTCTAACCCTTGTATCATGATCTCTGCATGTTTCCCCCTTGGGTCTACCAAAGGCGCCCTCAGCAGACGTCAAGCTGGAGACCGGAGAAGGAAAGAGGGACAAGAAGGGCAAGAAGGCCGAGGAGGAGGAGGAGGAGCAGCCTGCAGCACCTCCTGCAGCTGCTGCAGCAGCAGTGAAGGAGGAGAAGGAGGAGCAACCTGCAAGGAGGAAGGAGGAAGAGGAGGAGTATGTGGTGGAGAAGGTTTTGGACCACAGAGTGGTGAAGGGAAGAGTAGAGTTTCTGCTGAAATTCTCAGGAATGGGTTCTCATTAATGTTTGTGAGTCCTAATATTAATATATTTGTATTCCTATATCCAGAATAAATAAATATATATATACATACATACAATTCCGGCATTGTATCAATCCCTCAATGTTGAAGGTTTGGTATTTTGACACTAAGTTGCAGACCATCAAATAACCTTACAAAATGGCAATTAAAAAAAGGAATAATACAAAAAAAAGCAATTAGAGTGAGAATGTATTGCCTAAAAACAAAGCCTGAGGAGATTTTCTTGTCTGCACTCACCTTTCCAGTGAGGATAACAATGGGAGCCATCAACCTTTTATCATTTTCATGACTATTTCACATTGTAGATTCTTACTGAAGGCATCAAAACTATGAATGAACACATATGAAATTATGTACTTAACAAAAGGTGTGAAATAACTGAAAACATGTCTTATATTTTAGATTCCTCAAAGTAGCCACCCTTTGCTTTTTTTTGATAACTCTGCAAACCCTTGGTGTTCTCTCAATGAGCTTCATGAGGTAGTCAGTTAATTAGTGGCATTTCTTCCCTTATTAATAAAAAAGCAAAGGGTGGCTACTTTGAAGAATCTAGAATATAAGACATGTTTTCAGTTATTTCACACTTTTTTGTTAAGTACATAATTCCATATGTGTTCCTTCATAGTTTTGATGCCTTCAGTAAGAATCTACAATGTAAATAGTCATGAAAATAAAAAGGATCGCATTGAATGAGAATGTGTGTCCAAACTTTTGGCCTGTACTGTATATACATACATACATACATACATACATACATACATACATACATACAATTCTGGCATTGTATCATGCCCTCAATGTTGAAGGTTTGGTATTTTGACACTAAGTTGCAGACCATCAAATAACCTTACGAAATGGCAATAAAGAAAAGGAATAATACAAATTAGCAATTAGAGTGAGAATGTATTGCCTAAAAACAAAGCCTGAGGAGATTTTCTTCTGTCTGCACTCACCTTTCCAGTGAGGATAACACATGGGAGCCACAAGACAACCTGGATCTTGACCTTATCACCGAGTACATGCAGAAACACAAGGAGAAGGAGGGCAAGAGGAGAGTTGTCAGTGAGGCCTCGGGAGACTCAGAGGAGCGAGGGAGCAAGCGGAAGAAGGAGGAGGTGAGCGAAGGAAAGAGGTTACTCCAGACTGAAGAGTCCCAGAAATCTAATCTCAATATTAATGAATGCATACAGAGGGTTTCACAAATATCTTTTAGGATTTATATATAAATGACTCTTGACATTGCAATATGCAGATGCATGCACATACATGTAAAATAATAGGGGTGCAATGGATCCCCAAACTCACGGTTCGGTTTGGATCATGGTTTTGAGTCACAGATCGGATACATTTTTCGGCTCAGCACAAGAAAGGTAGGAATTTAAATGATTTATTAAAAATGTAATAATAACATAACTAGGGTTGGGCATCGAGAACTGATTCCTTCTTGGAATTGTTTCAAAAATTACGATTCCATCGGAATCGTTTCTTTATTGGAATCGTTTGGAGGATTTTTTTTTCAAATCTGATCATGGGTTCCAAATTTAACATGCGCAAGTTTTGGTTTCCATAGCAGCCAGGCGCTTGTTTTGTTGCAGCCAAGGAGCACAGTAAGCGTTGCTCTAATGTGGCTTTATTTGATGTTGAGAAAGCCCGGTCAAACTGTAACCTACCTTTGAATCAAAATAAAAATGTCCTCTTGTTTGTGAAATAAGCATGTTACCCGTTTCAACTCCACCGCTCAAAGAATCGATAAGAACCGGAATCAAAAGGAAGAATCGGAATTAGAATCAGAATCGTTAAAATCTAAACGATGCCCAACCTTAAACATAACAATAATAACTTATTTCACCATTATATTGCTGTTAAACAACCTAGTCTCTCCTTCTCAGCCTGGCTTGGCCATTGTGAAACAGAACGCCAGGATGCTGTGATCAGACTAGGTCAAGCCTGGCTTTATCGGTTATCCTGGATTTATAAATTCTACTGTTGTGCAATACCACTTTAACAACACATTGATTTCATGTCATTCTGAGCCATTTGGTTTCTTGTAGGGATGTAACGATTACCGGTGTAACGGTAAACCACGGTAAAAATGTTGACGGTAACAATTACATCCGAGGAGGACTGCACAATTAATCCAATTTTAATCACGATCCTGATTTTTGCTTCCCACGATCAAATTTGCGTGATCGAGCGATATTTAAAATGCGTCATTCCGCTCATAGAACGCTCCGTATCGAAGTTTTTGCAAAGCCAATCTAGTGCTCCATAAACGACTCTGTGATCACGTGCCTCCATGAGCCAGTCGGAGTTGCTCCCTGCACCGCGCAGCTTAGTTTCTAGAGTAACAGTAACAGAATTGCGATGCCTGTATCTTTCACGGCAAATGTGCATGTGTGGAAAGTGGTCGCGCAACAGCTGAAATGGCATACTTCTTCTTAGTATCCTTCAATAAAGGATGAATATAGTACAATATGGATGTATTAGCTGGAATGTAGCACAATATGGATGTGAAAGCAGTTATCCTATGTGACTATAATATTTGTTTTGGTTAAAATTAGGGCTGTCAGTTTAACGCGTTATTAATGGCGTTAACGCAAACCCATTTTAACGCCGACAATTTTTTTATCGCGCGATTAACGCATAGACAGTGAAGGATCTAGCTAGACCGGAAGCAAAATTACGAATCCCACTATGGCCACGCCAAGACCCGCCCTACGAAGCAGCTTGATTGGTTGGGAATAGGCATTTCACCTCGAGTGGTTAGGATAGCAGATTTGTCAGTGGATAGGACCTTTCAGAACAACATCCACTTCACATGTAACGTCAAATACAACTTCATAGTTAACTTCATGTGGAGTCTTGTGCAGGCCTATGGGAGACTTGCCCAGCTAAATAAAATACAATAATATTCAATTTTTTTTTTTTTACAGTGCACACAGACCAGCTGCATCCAGCCAGCATGACCAGCTGCATCCAGCCAGCATGACAGCGTCAACGTTGCACTTGCTCAGAGAGGCTATCGTTCAGTTCAGTTTAATTTTATTTATATAGCACGTTTAAATACAACCCTAGTTGACCAAGGTGCTTAACAAGCTAAATAACAAAACAAAGTGATAATCTACACAAACAATACACAATACAAAATAACCAACAGTAGAAAAACAAATTGTCAAGGTATCAAAGCTCAATTTGAATTGAAAGCCAAGGAATAGTAGAGTCTTAAACAAGGACTTGAATGTTTCAACGGTCCGAGCAGTTCTTTAATGAACTTGTAAACTATTCCAGAGGTTTGGAGCAGCCACTGCCTAGGCTCGGTCACCTTTGTATTTTAAACTGGATCTGGGTACATCGAAAAGCATCTGATTGGAAGACCTCAGTGCTTTGACAGGTGTGAGGCGTAAAAGCTCTGATAAATAAGAAGGCGACAACACATTTAAAATCTTGAAAACAATCCAAAAGTTGAGCTGCTGCGTTCTGGAGTAACTGTAACCGACGAAGGGTTGACTGTAGGGCTGAACGATTAATTGCATTTGCGATAATATCGCGATATGTTAAAACGCGATTTCCTAATCGCAAAGGCTGCGATTTGGTCTCGATTTGGTGATTTGCAAGAGCAAATCAGTCTGCACTCCGCAGAGAAAGCATCAACTTAGCACGCTAACGCTACACCGTACCTTGAGCTGATCTCTGTCATTCAAACAATTCTGAGTTCCGTTATAAAGATATGGGTGGAGGAGCTGCCACTGAGAGGGGTAACAATCAGACTGATAAATGACGGTTCGGGGAGCTTTCACAGCAGCGTGGCCGCGGGGTTTCAACGGTTTTATTAGTACAGTTAATCCCACGGCAAGACCAGCAGCAACTAACGTAACAATAGCCCCTCTGAGCTAGTGCAATGTTGACGGTGTCATGCAGACGGCATGCAACTTCACGAGGGGGAGGGGCTGGAGGCAGCTCCTCTCAGTGCACTGTAAAAAACTACTTGCGTGTGTGTGTGTGTGTGTATATATATATAAACTATATTTTTACTTATTTAACTGTCTAGTGTGTAATTGTGTGTTGTTCATACTATACAATGATTTATTGTTTGTCTTTGTTGAATAATACATGAGACAAAGAGCTTAAAAAAATAATCGAATATCGAATCGCAATCGCAATATTTGGGGAAAAAATCGTAATTAGATTATTTTCAAAAATCGTTCGGCCCTAGTTGACTGATCCAATCCAACATGCAAAGAGTTACAGTAGTCTAATCGAGACGTAATAAATGTATGTATGGCTCTTTCGAAGTCTTTGCATAGCAGGTAGGGCTTGACGTTAGCCAAAAGTCCCAGCTGGAAGAAACTGGTTTTAACAGAACTAATCTGTTTGTCAGATTTTAAAAGCACTGTTAAAAATCACACCCAGATTCTTGGTAAAAGGACGAATATGGGAACCAAGAGCATCTACACAGGCACCAAAATGTTCAGCACGACCAAACACAACAATTTCTGTCTTATTGTCATTGAGAGAAAATTCTGATCCAACCAAGCAGTTCAGGAAAGGCTGAAATTTGTCCTTATCATTGTTTTTGTTTTTTTACAGGCAAATAGATTTGTACATCGTCTGCAAAACAATGGAACAAAATGTTAAATTTTTTTAAAATGGACCCCATTTTATCGTTGGTAGCATGCTGCTGGTGGTCTTGCAATGGGATTAACTGTACTAATAAACCGTTGAAACAACAGGGCCACGCTGCTGTGAAAGCTCCCCGAACATCATTTATCTCTCTGCGGCAGTCTCCTCCGTTTCATGTATTTCTAATTGAGCTAGCTAACCGGAGCCAACCGCTAATCAGAGCTAATGGTTGATAACCGAGCCTTCAGTTCTCCGTGCCTGTATCCATTTACTCTATTTATGGACCCGAGCCCCAATAAAACTCTTAATTTTATTAAATTGGCTGTAAAAGTTTTAAACTACAACTCAGAGTTGTTTGAATGACAAATCGGCTCAGATGAGAACTTAATGAGTGCAACAGGTCATGTGTAGTACAGAACAGTAGGCTATGTTTAGGAACCCCAACACACGGATTAATAAATTCCCAAAAATGAGCAAAGATCTATCAAACAAAATGAACAAGCATTTACTTTAGATATTCCTTGTCTTATGTGATTTAACAGGAGTTAGGAGGAAACAGTTTTGAGATTAATAATTTTCTATGGCATTATTTTTGTGACTTTCCGCCGACCCGTTTGTTTGTAGTTGTTGCCATGGCTCCATTCATACTGCCTTTTTATAGTAGTGGTGCATGCGCGTAACCCTGAGTGAACCTACTCCGAGTTGATTGAACCAACTCTAATTCTAAAGAGTTTCCATCTCCGGGTAAATCAACTCAGACATCAGGGTTAGACTCAGAGCTTGTTAAACCTCCTACCTGGAACGGACCCCAGGAAGCGCAGGAAACGAGAAAGCTGGGAGCAAAACTGCAAACGTGATGGAGAGCAAAAGACTGATCATTGACAAAGAAGCAGAGGGAACTGTAAACAAAAGGACATAATATCAAACAAATAAAAACCAATAGTTTACGACTACACACATGTTTTGTCTGCAAGTTTTAAGTTTTACCTTTGCTTGAGTTACTGTTTTTTCTTTGATACTTGAGAAGTTTTGCTTGGAATTAGTCACAAAAATAATCCCATAATTTTTTGTATGGAGTATAGTATTATGGGTATTTCATCTGCTGAACCGTTAACATTTGGCAAAAAAACAACAAAACTGATTTAATTGTCAAAGAACCTCATGAGCCTCTTTCCGACCAAGTAGCTACAGGAACGTAGTTATAAGAAAAGTCCACTACTAAACGGATCTACTAACCACTCTCCCCCAAAACAGTTTTTTCCAATTGCATTCGCACTGGCCAAGTGGCCGTATGGACTGGTAGGAGGGGTAAGGGAGTGATGCAAGCATGGCAACGGTCTTTATAGCATTAAAATTAGAAAACAAATGCACCAAAAAAATATGAACTGAACACTAAATCTAATGTATATAGCATATTTGTCATAATTTTAACAAGTCTCCCGAAGAGAAACATATCTCTCTCTCCCCCGCTGCTGCCTGTTACGCTGTGTGTGTGTGTGACTATGTGAGACTGTGTGTGTGTGTGAGACTGTGTGTGTGTGTGTGTGTGTGGGTGGCCGGCCGGCCGCAGGACACGCTTGTGGAGTTTAACTCCAAAAAGACAGTTAACCACAGGTTCCCGTTAATCTTATGATGGACATGTGTTGGGATATTTAAACAAACGAACCGTCAACAGCGAAATAAAAGCCTCTTATCAACGAGAGTGGTCTGAGAGACCTCCAGCTTACAGCGGGGACTCTGATCATGACTGGCCGAGCGTAGAGCTAGCGGGCCGGGGCAGGCGCCTGCCGACTGTCGCCTCACTTCATGGAGCTTCTCAACTCTGAAAACTTTGAAGCAAATTGTCAATTCAGCATCAATTTTCGCAAGACTGCCTATATTCGAAATCTAAACAGTTCATTTCTCGCCTAAAACGTTGTCAGAAGTGAAATTAGTGATGAATAAAATAATAAAATTGTCCCGTTGTTGGTCTGTCTGTACCGGAAACCTGACCCTCATTGACCTAGGTCCATATTAGAGATGTTCCGATACCAGTATCGGTATCGGCTCCGATACTGCCTAAAACGCTCCTATCGGTATCGGGAAGTACTGGAGTTTATGCACCGATCCGATACCACGTAATAAAGCCCTAAAGAAAATCTACATTAAAGTAGTTTATTTATGTTCTTTTTCCTTTGTAACTGACTGTCAAACTGGAGAATAAAAGAAAGTTCTGTGGCATTCATTGTTTGTTCATGTTTCACAAAGAGTTTAACCTGAGGCAGACCGACAACAAAGATAGAAATCATATCACATCCATACAGGGATAGTAGTATACAGCTGTTAAAACATAATAAAATGTATGACACACTGGTATCGGATCGGTACTCGTTATCGGCTGATACGCAATTTCAGGTATCGGAATCGGTATCGGGAAGCAAAAAATGGTATTTGACCATCTCTAGTTCATATGCTGAAGTAGGAGCTGAAAGAGTTACAGGAACTGCGGCCAGAGAAACTTAAAATTGGTCCAGTCGGAACAAGAGAGAAATACAGTTCTAGGAATTTTATGTTCTAGGAACTGCAAAAATCCCTCCGGTCGGAAAGCGGCTATGGCTTCACTTTTTCGTAATTTCTTTAAAATGTAACGAGCAATTTTTTTTTTTTTTTTATCAGAATACTGAAAGCAGCAGAACTGAGTAGATTACATTTTAATATCTGTTTATTTATCACAAGTTATATCATTATTGCGATATTCAACAGCGTTACAGCATATACTGCATATTTTCCTTATATCATGCCGCCCTAATAACTAGCAAGTCCAGGGTTTAAGAAGGTTGTTCAATAAGTCTCTCTGTTTGTCTGTTGCTATAGAAACGGAGAGGAGGAGAGGGACCCAAACATCACCACTGTCAACACTGTGACAAATCTTTCACAACATCTGGATATTTAAAGATTCATCAGAGAGTTCACTCTGGAGACAATCTACACAGCTGTGATCAATGTGGGGCAGCTTTCACACAACAGGTTAACCTAAAAATACATCAACGCATTCACACTGAAGAAAAGCCTTACAGCTGTGATCTATGTGGTAAAACCTTTTCTAGGAGTGATAACCTTAAATCTCACCAGCGTGTTCACTCTGGAGACAATCTACACAGCTGTGATCAATGTGGTAAAACCTTTTCTCAGAGTGGTAGCCTTAAATTTCACCAGCGCGTTCACACTGGAGAGAAGCCGTACAGCTGTGATCTATGTGGGAAAACTTTTTCTCGGAGTAGTCACCTTAAAACACATCAACGCATTCACACTGGAGAGAAGCCGTACAGCTGTGATCTATGTGGTAAAACCTTTTCTCAGAGCAGTCACCTTAAATCTCACCGACGTGTTCACACTGGAGAGAAGCCGTACTGGTGTGAACAATGTGGGGAGACTTTTTCTGATAATGGGGCCCTTAAAAAACATCAACGCATTCACACTGGAGAGAAGCCGTACAGCTGTGATCTATGTTGTAAAACTTTTTCTCATAGTAGTAACCTTTCTCTCAGACGTGTTCACACTGGAGAGAAGCCGTACTGGTGTGAACAATGTGGGGAAACTTTTTCTCAGAGTAGTCACCTTAAAAAACACCAGCTCATTCACACTGCCTCGTAGTGAACATGTTTCCGAGCCAAGCTGTTTCCTCCTGCCTCCTCCTCATGCCCTGATAGCTGTGTTGTTATTTTCTGATCTTCTCTCCACATTGAAGGCTGACCAGCAGTAACTTTATCTTCTGAACAGCATGGATGTTATCCTGGCTAGGACTACACACTACACTCCCTCCCTTTGAAGGGGTTTATTCCACTCAAAATTAGTTTGTAATATAATATTCTGATTTCAGGGATCAACTGCTTGTGCTTTTTAACTAATGCTGCAACAAAGAAGTATTTGTTGTTCTTAATTAATCACCTTGTAAATAGCATTTACAAAAATCCCCATCACTGTTTACTAAGGTGATGTCAAGCTGCTTAAATATTCAGTTTATTGTCACTTAAGACGACAAAGCAAACCTTCATAACTGACCAGCTTTAATCAGAACATGTTTGCTGCTGCTGCTGCTTAAAAAATGACGAACAGTTAATGTGTTTAAACTGTGTCTGTGCCGCCGCCATCTTGGGACAGACAACTGATCTTAAAGACTCAGAAAAAGATAGTTGTACTGCTTTTGGATGTTCATGTGAAAGAAATGCTAAACTAAGCAACATGGAATAACATTTCACGGATGAAAAATGTGTTTTACAATATTATACTATTAATAAAGTGTTGAATTTAGTATCACAAAAGGTAACATTAATCCTTCTTTTAAGCTAACAGTAAGTTAAGTGACTGTCCTGATACTGAATTGAGCTAATGCTAGCTTGTATCAGGTCATGTATGTTTTATTTGAGTGATTATTAATATCTCATTAAGATGCTGAAAACGATGTTTGTTATGTGTGTCACTGAACAGTTCCTCACATCATTCCCCATAGACCCCCATGTGGAAAAATCCAGACTTTACATCAGAAATATATAAATGTTTACAGCCTGGTACAAAAAAACAGTTTTGGTCTATGAAGCTAATTTCCCACTTCATAACAACTGTTTATATAACTCACCTGTTTAAATTGTATCAAGGCGTAAATTAGAGCTTAGATCGGGCCCAAAAAATCAAGCCCGACCCAGCCCGAGCCCGTGCACGTTGTGTCCGAGCCCGGCCCGACACATTAACTGGAATTATGAGCCCGAGCCCGATTTCAACCCGACACTTTTTTAATCCGTGGGCCGTCATAACTGACGTTCTCAACTACAATTCAGAGTTGTTTGAACTGCAGAAATCTGTTTAAAATGATCTTAATGAATAATGCAACAGGAGCGAAGCATGTAAACTGCTCTGTTAGTTTATTCAGAATGGAACAGATCGCAAATGGATCTGAATGAAGAAACGTAAAAAACTCAACGTATTTCTTTGTGAGGGCTGGCCCACTTGCCTCGCCCTCAGGGGGAGCCTACGCTTGGAGAAGTAACAGAAGAGGAGGTTGAAGGCTGACTATCATCTTTTCTGCCACGGCGAGCCTGCTTCATGTGTCTCTTCATCATCCACTTCTCCGTTTTATTTTCACTTCCCACAACTTGTTTAAAATGGTTCCATACCTCCGACTTTCCTCCAAACTTGCTCAAAGGTAATTCTCCTGTTCTCTCCTCGGGCTTGGGCAGAGAATCTAAACTCTAGCGTAAATCAGCAGACTGTCACTAGCTTCAAAATATTTTGAAAAAGTTTGGTTAGAAAACCTGCCTTTTTAATTTCATCAAGTATCCTGTATTATAAATACATGTCTGGCATTTGTAGTAAACCGCTTTAAAATCAGTTGGAAATTCAGCGAGAAATTCAGATTTTAATTGTGGATAGACCTTCTGCCTCCATAGACACACATGCATTAGGAGGAGCACAATCTTCTTTAGGAAAAAAAAAATAGATAGATAGTATCCCACAGGCTTCATCAGTGGATTAGACACATGGGAACAGCTGGTTGTATTCGGGGGGGACGTTTGCGAGCTTTTGGCTTATTCTGGAATTTATAACCCATGTATAATCATTTGTTTTATTAATTTGATCTGTCTTGTTCTTAAATAAACTGAATTGAATTGAACTTCGACATTTAGTTTATTCCTTTTTTACAGGTTTATTCTTTTTTTATGACACTCTTATGACATCATACTTCAGTTTATCACAAACATGAAGGAAGGGTAAAAACTCATCTGAAAAGTAACTACAAAATGCATTTCCTGCAGAAAATCTAAATTGCTAAAGTTTAACTAGATTACTGGCTTTTAATGCGAAAGAAGGGGAAGCAGTAAGAATAGTTGGAAAAGTATTAATTAGTTTACATTTCTTTAACATGATAAATAATACCAAATGTGTGATACTAAAGTGGAATATTTAAAGGTTTTCTGAAAAGCTGTCTACTACACTGAATTGCAGGCTTCAATGTGAAGAAGGTGAAGTTGTGCAAAAAATTTGCAAAAGTGGAAACTGTTCTAATATATATATATATATATAGATAGATAGATAGATATACAATAACAATATAGAACCGAACTCTAATTCACTTGGAAGAGAACCTGTTGGTCTCTTTCATACTTTTGATCAACTTGCTCATCAGTGTTGTTCATGAACGCGCTAAAAGAGCCTGTTCATTAAACCTTTTCAGACTGAAGGCTTTAAACATCTATCATTTTAATCTTGTTGCACACCATAATAAGGCTTGTGCCTAAAATAGAAAATATATCATCTTTCAGAACCTTGAAGGCTCCATAATTTCACACTCTGAAATGTACACAGTGAGTACTTTGAATACTTCAAGTTAGTACTGAGTAAGTATGTTGCCTACTTTGACTCCAGTAGACTTTCTACTGCAGGATCTTTACTTGTAACAGAGTATTTCTACACTGTGGTAGCCTATTGCTACTTTAACTTTAATCTTTAGTTTAGTTTTGTCACGTTTTATTTCACTTTTATTCTGCTCAACCTGAGGCAGATTATTTTGATGATTAAGACATGAACATGTGTCTTGTTTGCTCGCTCTCATCTTCTCTTCAGAAACAACCGTTCAAACACAAGCTAGAAGCTACGATCACTTTTTGGCAAGTGGAAACGTGCATTTTATGGATGTATTGCTTCTTAAAAAATGTATGTAAACTGGTTAAGTTCTTGTGGGCTATAATCTGTCAGATAGAATTGAAATCCAGTATTTTTGAGGCAGAAGCAACCTTTCAGTGTGTCCCCCCCCCCTGCTCCAGGTGACTGATGGACAGACAGGTGCTGCTGTCGGTTCACTTTCCTTCTTCAGTTGTCGGATGGAAAGTTGGAGATGTTTCCAATCAGCAGAAATCAGCTGGGACAGCCAACCAACACACACACTGGGAGTCCAACCACTTTAATTCATGTTGACTTTGTGAATATTATATCTGAACTTTTAGCTTCAGTCTTCATCACAGACTCCAGCAGGTTTGGACAGTACCGAAGCCAAGTGGATGTGAAATCAATCTGAACATCACAACTAACTGTTTTAGACACAGATATGGTCATAATAATGCTCCAAAATGCTGTCAGATTGTATTTTTTTTAATCATGCACAACAAAAGAAAACGTGCCATAATGACCCCCCCCTTTCAGTCCCATGGATATGGAGCTCCCAGTCCCCTCTTGGCCTCTAAACACATCTTCAAACTGCTGCTGATCCAACAGATCTCTGTAGCATCTCCCAGTTTCTCTCCCCCCCCACTAAAGACTGTTGACGTTACAGAGCTTTACTCACGCTTTGGCTACAGTGAAGGCGTAACGTATGCAGACTGTTAGCGGAGCGTATGTGCCGTGGAATGTATCTTTTAACCGGCTCCACCTGCAGCGCCACACGGTGGAGGATTGTGGGAGTCACAGGCCAGACGGAGAGCTTTTGCTTTGGGATTGTTGTTGTTTCTTCAGTTTTTTTGGAGCCGGCACAGAGCTGTGAAAAGGTTAATCTACTGTCAGCTGTTGTCAGAGGACGCAGGGGAGGGAAACAAGAAATAAAAACACAAACTCTCCAAACCAAACTGCCAACACGCTCACTGACAGTCATTAAGTTGTTTCCTGTATATCGGTAGTTTCATTTAAAAGAAATATAGACACTTTATGATCCATTTCTGTGTGAAAGGGCCACACACACCTCTGGTAAAACTCTAAATAGAAGCCTGTCCTGTTTCTAGCTTGTAGATTGGATCTGTGTGGAGCATATGCACCACTACGCTGCTCTCTGCCTGCTGTCTCCAGTCTGATGGTTATGGTGGAAGCGTAGTGTTGGAACATCAGCTCTGCTTATGTTACGCGTGCAATGTAGCCGCCAGTAGAGTTAAAATACTTCTATTTTAGGTATATAATATATGTTCTATTGGTGAAGCAGCATTAATAACTTGATGTACGGTGGGTACATTATGTTCCCACCGGACATAAAAATAAATCAGCAGAGGCAGGGACATGTAGACCAGAAAGGGGGCAATCCCACGCACCCCCCTTTTATTTCCTTCCAGCTAGAATATAAAGTGCAGCTTCCAGCATGAAGCGTATCCCACAATCCACTGCAACATGAGGTCACACAGGTCAGATGCCGCCTGTGCTCTAGAGACCCGTCAACAAATATGAGAAGATATTTAAATGTATTTTTAACGTTGTTGCTTTTGCTGTGTTGATTTGCGAGCTGCAGTCAGGAGAAAGATGATTTTATTGTTTTAATTTGGAGATTTTCTTCTCAGCCAAGAGTGAGGGAGCGCTACATGTAAAGGTAAATGTTGGACAAAAACAAGCCGTGTAAATAAAGTATTAAGGTAGTAAATATTAACAGGTAAATGTACTTAAAGTATCAAAGTAATATGTGACACGGAGGCCACTTGGAGAGATATCTGCTGCTGTACCAGTTGCTGATCTTTATCTCATTAGATGGTCAGTTAGCTCCATCTAGTGGACAGATAGTAGAACTCCATCATCTGATGGGGGACTTCTCTCACACTGACTGGGTGTGTGGACAGGTTGGACTGGTTCTGACGTCTCTCTGACTCTGAAGTTATGAACTGTGACGGCGTCTTCAGATCAAATGCACATCGACACCAGGACTGACGAGGGCCAATGAGCAGCTTCTTCTCCCCAGAGTTTCCTCGACACATGAAGGAGGAAAGTGTCTGGAAAGTGACCTGAAGAGACTTCAGCAGGTGAGAATCTGACCAGAGGAATCTGGAAATGGTTGATGAACAGAATCACTTTGATTCAATCTGTTTGACTGGACAGAAGAAATGGTTCTTTCTGGGTTGTTCTTCAGATTTTTAGAGATAGACTATGATTCTAATGAGTGTCCATCTGAGTTAAAGGAGATGGTTTGAGAATGATTAGCATGTATTACTGTTGGTAGTTCTCAGGTCTAAACAACAGCAGAATGTTCTCTGAGTTCACATCAGTGAAAAACAGGGAGGGTCCAAACTGGTCGGAAAGCTTTGATCCAGAACCCAGTTGTACTTTGACAGTGAGTTGTATGTACTTTTACTGCATGACAGAATTACCATAAGATCATTCTGTACTGCAGTAAAAGTACCATCAAATGACTTATTAGTACAAATTGAAGTTCTGCCTTGAAATTGTTACTGTGGTAAAAGCAAAAAGTATTATCAGCTAAATGTACTTAAAGTATCAAAGTAAAATGACTGAGTGCAGCCAATGGGCTCCATAGCGCCCCCCCAAAAAGCACACTTTGGGTTGTGATAAAGTTCCTTTTATGTTCAAAATTTGATGGGATCATTGCTATCATCTCCTGTCACCCAGCAGGAGTCAGCCATCTTGGATTTTGTGCATTTATTTCCATTGTACAAACACATGTTGGAGTCACTAAACTAATTATCATGATAATAAGTAATTTGCTACTACAGTGAACTATGGAACAGTTTATTGAAGACTCCAGCCTCCAGGACTGGAAGGTGATTGGCTCCGGAGGTTTCGGACAAATCTACAAAGCCAGGCATCGTCAGTGGGCCTGTGACGTGGCCATTAAACTGCTTCGTCATGACGACGGGTAAGTGCTTACAAAGAGTTTTCTGTTTGTAATTACATTAAGTTGTGTGAATCACTTATAATGCAAACAAACACACACAGGACCAATGCATCTTTGCTGCGTGAGATCAAGAGGATGCAAGAAGAAGTTATTTGTGTCCTAGGGGTCTTCAAGGGTCTACCGCCAAACACCAAGTCTGGCTTTTCAGCACAGCTTGGTGTGGTGATGGAGCTGATGGAGAGAGGATCACTGGCCTCCCTACAGGTAACCAGGGGTGAAGAACCACCCATCTTTAACTTAGAGGTACTCTGTAAAAAAGTACTCTGCTTCAAGTAAAAGTTTTGAATTTAAGATTTTAAAAAAGAACAAAAGTGATGATTGACTAAATTGAAACTTGAATATTGTCATTCCAAAAGAAAATCAAATGTAAATGTTTGAATTATGCAGTTTTTATGTTCAAATTGTTTATATTGAAGGAAAAGAAACAACCTAAAATATAACAGATGATTCCAAACTTTGAAATGGTAGTGTATATAAAGCAGAAGTTGTATTTATTGCTCACTAACTCCAATTTTTTGGAGACTACATAAAGGCTGAAAGACATGTGCTGTAACCCTGAAAGATACATGTTTTTTTTCCCTAAATGTTGCAACTTGATAATAAGCAGAAACGACTCTAGATAAAAGGAAGTGAAAGTGTTTTACTGTTTTAAAAGAGCCAAACTCCAGGTCTTAACATTGTACAGTATGAAGCATTATTAAGAGGAGTAAAACTGATCTTTGACTGAAAAAGACAACGTGTTCAATTAATAACTTCACATTAGCACTGATTTCAGGAATACATTTGATTTCCGATTTGATTTATATATATATCAATTTGGGATATTTCAGGGACACTAATACTTTAGTTCAGAGGGTGTGCTGCAGAAACGGTATGCGTCATGTCGACATAAGTGACTTATTTCTTTTAGTTAGCATGAAGGCTTATATCTGTATTTGTATCCGTACAGTCCCAGGCGATATAAGTCAAGACCTGCATGTGTCTTCTCTGTCTTTATAGTTTGTAAATCTGAAATACAACCAGATATCTGGCTTTAGGTCAGGCGCTGCCTTCAGTGGAGCAGCTCTGACTATGTTTTGATTCTAAGATCTAAGGTTTGCTCGTCTCTCACATGGCAAGATCTCGTTACACTAAGAACAAAAGGCCACGCGGCACTGACGGGGTTAAAGCTCCATGCAAAAGGCAAATATTAAGAGATTGTTCTCTGGATTTTATGAATTGATATCAGATCATTCAAATGGAAATCGATAACAATCAATTTCTTTTTTTTTTTTTTTTTTTTTTTACAATTGTGCGTATTCTCACAGCAGTAATATCAAAAACTATATTTTGTGTCATCTCCAAAAGTAACAATTTTTATATCATATCCTATAGAACGTTATGGTCTAACTAAATTTTCCTCTTTTCTTTCCTCTTAAGGTAATTTAAACCATCACATTCCTCATTTTTTGCTTATCAAAATAGTTGCCCATTAATACAATAGAGTAAATTGATTAATTATTGGACTAAATGTTTTAGCTGTACTGTATAAACTGCAAAACACATTTGATAAGCTCCTTGTATACTTTGTGTGCCAAAATCTTGATTTCTAAAGAAACTAAACAATAAATGCAGTGGAATAAAAGTAGTAAGTGGCAAAAAAAAAAAATACTCAAACAAAGTAAATTTCTTTTCTGCCACCTTCCTCTCTTTGCTAATTCTTTCTGCAGCTTACAGATTTAACTTCCAGATTTAAGATTCCAAGAAGGACGATAAAGAGGGACCATGAATGCCTCCGGAGGCGTTTGGCTTAACATACGAACCTAAACGAGCCTCTGATATCTACAGGTACAAGAGGCCCGAACCAGCACATGGATAAGAGCATTTTATTTATCATACAATAAATAATAACTGGAGACAGGATCACTCCTGCCCCCATGTCTACCAAGTCTAGCGCAGGTTCAGTCTTGACAGGAAGTCAAAAGATCAGTGACATAGTCCTTTACAGGTGAGGGAATTGGTTAGAGTATTATAGTATATATATACTCAGGTGACTTCAGGAGGTCATCTTGGGCTTTGGGAACCACTGAAGACACTAATAGAAGCCATACGCTCACATCTCTACCTCTCTCATCCAAAGGGAGGGGGCGGTACTACGGCGTGGGGCGAATGTCGGAGCTGACATTAGCAATGATGTAAAAATGAAAATAAATCAGTAAATGCACGGGCAATTAGGTTATATCCCCACAGTGGTGGTGTTGAAATAAAATCCAGTTCTTTTTCTCTGAGACCGAGACAACACTATGTAAAAATGCTCTGAATGTAATTCTCTTTCTAAGATACTGAATAATATAGTGTTTCTAGTGTAGTTCTCTGCAGCCTCTCAGTCACATATGCTGTTAAAGGCAGTTACATGCTGCTTTACATGGACTTTAATGGATGGAATGTGCAAATAAAAATCAGGATGTTCAAATAGAAAATGAAAAACAAACAATAAACCAGGCACAAAAGAGGAAAAAAACTAACTATGAATACCATCGGAGCTGTAAACTGTAAATCAAAGCTGCTCACGGTGTGTGTGTGTGTGTGTGTGTGTGTGTGTGTGTGTGTGTGTGTGTGTGTGTGTGTGTGTGTGTGCCAAACCAAATCCACCCAGCCAGTGCAGTTTGTAGGAGTGTTATATTTACTTTAATATCTCAAATGGTAAAGTCATGTCACAATCTGTGTAACTCTTGTAGAGATTTCAAATTAGAAGCCCCCCTCAGTCCTCCAAACCACACCCCATGATACCTGTCATTTGCCCCCCCCTCTAATCCGACCCACAGGAGAGCTTTTTGTCCTCATATCTAAACCAGAGAAGGTAACTGTCGTGGTTTTAAACACGTGGTTAACGTTGTGAAGAGGTCCCAGTTTGGTTAAGTTTAGACACCAAAACTATTATGATGATAAAAAAATGGAGGTTTGGGTTCAAATCAGACGTTACTTCACTTCCTGAAGGTTACCATGGTGACGCAGAATGTGACGTAGCTCCGTTTGTTCTCCAAAGTTAAAAACTCTCTGTTCCCTTTTCTTTTCTAATGGGTCAAGAAGCCCGGTCTCCTGGATGGAAGTCCTGAGGTTGTTTGACCCACAAAACTAGAGACTCGCGACTCATGAGTTAATTTAAAGAGTTAAAGATCCGAGTGAGTCACGACTCAAACAGGGTTGATACACAGCAACACAACTCTTCACACACAGGTCTCAGAACAGGCTCAGTGCCGGGAAACACTCAGAACAATCCTCACTGAGACACACACACAGACACACACACACCATCACTGAGAACACACTGAGACACACACTGTCACTCAGAACACACTGAGAGTAAAAACACTAGCATCAAACGCCAATACACAAAATACAAACTTCATCTTTACAGTTTGTATAATGTAAGTGACTTTACACTAATCAATAGTTTTTATAAGAAGTGAGTGAAATTATTTTCTTTCCTTTTTTATTTTATTATATATATACTTTGTCTTCCATAATTACAGGAAATGTTACAAACTAAAGGTACGTAATAGTCGAGAAGTTGTTTTATTAACACATTAGATGTCTTCTCTTGCCATGAACCTACATCATCTAGAAATACTAATGACTGTGGTGTTCCCTTTGCTTCCACCTCCTAGCCTGACAAGCCAGACCCACATCCAGAAGTTGGGTCTGGGAACTCCCCATTGGCAGGGCTCAATCTGAGGGGCGGGATAAACGATTGTCTTTCAAATTCCTTCTGCATGCAATAGGATAGCACTACAACCAGGCAGAGCAACAAAAAAGGTAGCGGAGCTAGTTGATAGATTAAACTTTTGCCGTATCCGGTCGGCAAAACTCCGAACACATCTTCCTTTTTTAAGAATGACTTCAGTGCCGTTCTTTGTTCTTTTCTCAAAGAAAAGCTGAACTCCAAGTCTTCCAGAAGACCAGCAGCAGCAGCCATAAGCCCCGCCCACCGACTCTATACATGATGTGATTGGCCTGACCAGAGTTTGGTTTTTCCAGCTCGCAAGCGAACGGAGAGTGCCTAGACCCCCCCGGCTGCAAATTACATTTGCTGCCACTAGGGTGCGTCTAGATTTCTAGGCTATCACCTCCATTACTTTGTGTAAAACAGTAAGTGTGCAGTTTTACTGTAGTACAGGAAGTGTTTTTCACATTTTCACAGCTGTGTATGTAAGCTCAGACATCTAACCTGGACATATTGGTATCTCTGCTCTTTTACCGGTTAGGGGCGTGAATCTTTAATCTCACGATTCGATTACGATAATCCTTTCAACGTTTCAAATCGATTCGATATCACGATGCGTCACCTCCTCAATATTATTATATACTATTGCTAAACATGGTTTTTATCAACACACTCAAGCAGTCAGATATGAACACCCCTTTTTATTGTATGTGCTCTTAAAAAGGTCACTTCCTGAATATAGCAGAGTTTAAACACAGCAAACAAAAACTAAAAAAAGCAGTGACCAGAAAATCAACAAGCAACATGAGTCGGCAATAGTGGATTATGGTCTGTCGCTGCATCGATGCAGAATCATCTAGGTCCGCATCGCGATGCATCAATGCAATGATTCATTTCACCACTCCGACTACCTGTTGACTGTTTCTCTCAAAACGGTACAATGAATAACTGTTTCATTCTTATTTGGTGTCTCTTTATTTCCAATTAGCGATCGAAAAACAACTGTAAATAATCCTGAATTCAATATAGTCCAAAATAATTGATTATGATTTTTTTCCATAATCAAACAGCCCTAGTGTTTAAGGGACTCTCGTGGTTTTCACGATTCACAGATCTTGAAAAATTTTATTTGACAGCTGACTCGTGCCACATTCCATAAAACTGTACAATTCATAGCTGTGTGTGAGATCACTCTCTCATTACCTCACACCAGGGCTGGACTGGGACAAAAAATGGGCCGGGCATTTTTGGCCCAGGCGGCCCACACCCACCGTGATTGGTCAGACACATTCCCTGCAGACAGTCCTCTTAAAATATGCGTGCATTCTACGATATGAGTTGCCTAGTGTTCTAGGATCCTTCAAGAGGGGTCTCAAGACTTATCTGTTGGTCTTACACTTAAATAATTCATTCATTCTCAGAGTTATGATTTGTATATTTATGGTATTTTTATATTTTTTTATTATTGATATTTGATATTGCCATTATTGTTATTATTATTATTTTTGCTTAATATTGGCTTAGCAACTTTGAATTTAATTTTAGCTATTGTAAGATTCATATTTTGTCACTTTGGACATAAGTGTCTGCTAAATACTATAATCATAACCATAACCCTTCCCAAAAGCTACAATAAAGCTGAGAGTAGTATATGCCCTGGAAAAGAGCAACAATACAAGAGAAGCTAATTAAGCATTTCAAGGAACACTGATGATTGTATCACCACTGATTTTAGAGATCACACAGACTTCTCAGCTAGCCAACAGGCTAACCGCTAGCATTTACAATGTAAGCTTAAACAGTTAGGTTACCTGACAGCCACTAACTTTAATGTTACAGACAAACTGCTTGTTGTCGTTACAACGTGACACGCGCGCGCGCACACACACACACACACACACACACACACACACACACACACACACACACACACACACACACACTCAGCCTCCCTCCCTTCCTGACAGTTAATTTGCCCACTCCTTACCACATCGCTATCTACTCTCTCTTCCATCTTTTCCTCACTCGCTCCCATGGCCCTCTCATGGTCACTCTCCTCCTCCTCGGCTTCTTCCCTGTCATGATGCTGTTTCTGCTTCTCTGTATAGCCAGCCACCTCTCGTCCTTCCTCTAGCCTACTTCAGGTAATGCTGATGTTGAAGCAGCTACTACAGCCCCAAACATGTCCGAGATTTTGGCACATATTGAGGAATCCGCCTGTAGATTCTTAATCTTTTAATCGTTTGTCCATTTTAACGTGGATACTAAACTTCCAGCATAACTATTACAGCTCGTGTCTCAGGGCCGGGAGCCGTGGCCATAGTGGGATTTGTACATTTGCGGAGTGCGGAAGGGGGTTCCTGGATTTGACTGGGTCAGGCCAGTGTCAATAAAAAAAATTAACCAATGGGCCGCTCTGAGTTCTTTATGGGCCAGCCTGGCCAAAAAAAAAAAAAAGGCCTATTTATATCGGCGATTTGGCCCAAAAGTGCGTCGGCCCACCGGGAAAATGCCCGGTATGCCAAATGGCCAGTCCAGCCCTGCCTCACACATTACAATATTTCTCTATTGTGCTACTTACACACTGGTTACTTTATATTAAATATTATGCATATTGTATTTTTGTTATACAGTTGTGGTCATAAGTTTATAAACCCATGCTAAAGCTGACTAAAAAGAGGAATATAAAAATACAGGGGGCATAAGTGACTACACCCCTATGTTAAATTCCCTTAGAAGCAGGCAGATGTTTATTTTTAAAGGCCAGTTATCTCATGGATCCAGGATACTATGCATCCTGATAAAGTTCCCTTGGCCTTTGGGATTAATCATCATCACATAGCCTTCACCATACATAGAGACTGGCATGGTTTTATTTCAGTAGCAAATAGCTGGTTTGATTTGCATTGAGAGATATATTTTATAGAAACTACCCCATTTCTCTCTCTCCTCCTCTCTTCCTCTTTCTCACTGGTGTACTTCCAGTTTTTTACTTGGACTTTGTCTTGGTGTGACGCAGATGTTTCCTTTACAATAACCATCTGGTAAGTAACACTTTTCAGCTGATTTTTGAACTTTCATTAAACTTTAAAAATCGCTTTTGTTGGAGAAGAGTTTAGTTTGGTTAGGGTTAACTGTAACAGTTATCAACTGGTAATCCTAACAGCCACCGTGTTCAGGATCACCAGCTGCTCTAACAACAGGAGCTAACCAATGCTAACCATGCTAACCATAATGGAGCTGTTTCCAAATCAATATTTGAGAAATCAAATGTAGCTCTGCTGACAAAGTGAGACAGGACTGGAGGTGATCTGTTAGTGTGAGGACAATAAATGACTCATCAAACATTACTGAAACTCACTTATTATTCATATTTCAAACACACAACTCATGAAAGAGTCTGAAGTCTCTAATGTTTATTCTGTACTGCAGTAAAAGTACTAATACACACTGTCAAAGCCTTAAAGTTAAAGTTCTACTTTTGAAGATATTACTGAGATAAAAGTACACAAGTATTATCAGCTAAATGTATTTAGTCTATCAAAGTAATAGTACAGAAATATTATCAACTAAAGTCATTAGTTCCACTTCCCTTTCTTCTACTTCCCCTCAGCCCCAGATATAATGTAACAGCCTATTTGTTTTTGTTACAGTCATGAGCAGCAGAGAGTTGATGTTGTTGATCTTTATCTCATTAGATGGTCAGTTAGCTCCATCTAGTGGACAGATAGTAGAACTCCATCATCTGATGGGGGACAGCTTAAATCATCAGTGAGAAATGAAGGATGTGTCAGAACTTGTCAGACAACTTACATCCACCTGGGCATCATGTATTGTATTCACCCCACAGCCATCTTCCAACTACTGAGACAGACTTGGTTTGTGTGTGTCTGAAGGAAAGAGCAGCTGATTCTCTGTTTTCTACAGTATCTGTGACATGTTAGAGAGGAATGAGAGACTAATGTGTCCTGTGATGAAAAGCTTGTTATAGTAACAGAGGTCATGTCTCCCAGCAGGTGAGGACTCTGCTATGAGTCAGTGTGAGGACAGAGAGGAGGGAGCCCCTCCCTCTAAAACCACTCTGTGTGGGGACCATGACAGCCAGACCAAAGCTCAGAGGTGAGATGATGATGGACTCTTCTCCATGTTAGAGCTCAGCACTCACATCACTCCTCCATCATGATTCACACTGAATATATATGTATATAATATGAACTATATACTTTATTAGTCAGAAAAGAGCCAACGCCTGATTATCAACTGAGATGAGACAGCATCTTTCATCAGATTACATTTTGGTGAATAGTTACTGATCCACTGTCTTTGTTTGTATCAGGATGCTGCAGCAGAAACCAGGACCTGAACCCAGCTGTGTGTCCATGAAGAGTGACCGGTCTATGGATCGTCTTATTCAGTTTAAAGATGGACAAGCTGCTGATGAAAGGTAAGAATTTAAAAGTGAACGTTGTAATTATCTGACTCTCCTGAGAAGAATCCGGACTTGGTCCAGAGCTTCGTAGTCTGTTGTAGGACTCAACAATATAATGTGGCAGTGACATCACAGTGTACACCCACTGTATGAATATATAAATAAAATTAACTTCTTACTTTATTAGTCAACAAAGAGCCAACAATGAGACAGCATCTTTCATCAGATTACATTTTGGTGAATAGTTACTGATCCACTGTCTTTGTTTGTATCAGGATGCAGCAGCAGAAACCTGGACCTGAACCCAGCTCTGTGTCCATGAAGAGTGACCGGTCTATGGGTCATCCTATTCAGTTTAAAGATGGACAAGCTGTTGATGAAAGGTCAGAATTTAAAACTTTGTTATTATCCGACTCTCTGAACTTCATGGTCGAGGTTCAGCGATGCCACAAAATGTGGTTTTGATCTGATGCCCAGTGATACCAGGACCAGAACCACCAAACAGATTAATTGGTTTAAAGAAATGCCAATAAACCAGATCAGAACCTTTTTTGGAAGTCATTTTAATAGTAGTAATAATAACACTACATAAAGAGACCAAAACAACCCAACACTAAGTTCTACAGCCCTGCACACTGGACTTAAACTTTTCACTGTATCTGTGCTGGTTCCTCCTGCTCCATACTCCTCCTGCCTGTCCTCCTCCTCTTCATCATTTTCCTCCTCACCACCACCATGACTGGACTTAACTAATAACAATAGAAACAGTAATAAACTTAAATATGTTGCATACTTTATTTACATAAAAAATAAAAGACTTGTAAACTTGTAATATACTAGAATTATCTGCATATATTAATGAGTTTAGGAAGACATTGTTATAATAGCATAATAAATGCATATTCCCTCTCAAACCCACTTTGACCTCATGCACACATATTACTGCCAAACGTACCAATAGTGCACCTGTCATGTCTCTTCTTCTGGGTCCTGGTCCTGCTTCATCAGTGCTGCTCTCGCTGACAGTGCTAACCTTGGCCTTTCCTCTAAGGAGCATGGCAGTTCATTTAGAGCATTTTACAGAAGTTTTTTTTTCTTTTTAATTTCAACTTCTCTGCAACCGCCCATTTCTCTCATCTCCACCATCACGTTTTTCTCGTTTTCACATTTTCAGTTTTCTCTGTGTAACCAGTGATTCTAAACTGTCTGTAACTTCAGAGGGAGGTGACACGGCCGAGAGTCAGGCTGAGCCAATCAGATTAAAAATGCTGACAGCTAAACGGTGTTAAAGTGAGTCTGTATTTCACTGTAGAGGATTACAACAGCGGGACGTACAACAGTCTGCCGCTAAAGCTATGAGCTGAAAGACACAAACTAGCTCTATGGTCACTGCTGTTGTCTGAAAAACAACACAGACGGGACTAAATGTTGCGTTTACTTAAAACTGGTTAACCTCATGGTGCTGTGATAAAATAATGATAAAACAGAGCAATTTGATTAATTTATCTGGTTAAAATTCTTCTTTCATCTTAAACTGCTTTTGGTAATAGTTTGTTTGTTCGTATTAGGATGCAGCAGAGACCTGGACCTGGACCTGAACCCAGCTGTGTGTCCATGAAGAGTGACTGGTCTATGGGTCGTCCTATTACCTTTAAAGATGAACAAGCTGCTGATGGAAGGTAAGAATTTAAAAGTGAGCTTTGTTATTATCTAACTCTCAGAGCTTTAATCGACGTGGACGTTGCCACAAAATGTGGTTTTGATCTGCTGCATAGTGATACCAGGACCATGACATCCAGCAAGATACTGATATATTAATTAATAACAGCTTTACTGACGCACAGTGGAGAACCATGTGTCCTGAGTTCTGAGGTTATCGCTGCACACCAGCGGTGGGACAGTCTTGTTCTGAGTTATGACACTCATTGATTTACAAATCAGATTTAAAAATCTCACAGTGACCCTAAAAAACCACTGAAACCAGAAGTTAGAATTGATTTTTTTTTTACTTGTTGGCTGAGAAGGAAGAAGCAGTAAAGTTTTGAGTTTGATCATGAGTCCAATAAAATCTGATAGTTGAGCAGCCGATAACATTCTGATTGAATATATTCTCAGGTATCAGGTATACCTGATACCATATCGGAACACCTTTTGTAAGCTATGTGCAGATTTGAGTAATTGAATGTCAGTAAACTTGATGTTTTCTCCAGAGATCAACAGGAGAGATCAGAGGGCCTCGGTGGTCAGTCTGCCCAGCTGCATCAAACAGACCTGGACTCCATATTTATGGTGTGTACATGTACAAACACAGGTTTCACTATTAACTACAGATTAAATGCTAAACTACCATTCAGATCCCAACTGTCTCCATGCTGCTCTGTTCAGACCAGCATACCTTCAGCCTGATGAATCATATGTTCTTTATTACGGTGGCTGACAGTGGCAAACGCCCTGCAACTTCAGAAAACACATGCAAATAGACAAAACACAAGCAAATTAAGAAAACAACTTCATTAATTTGACAACACATGTGCAGTATTCAGCAAACGCGCTGCATATACACACAACACAACCAAATACATAAACGTGATGCAAATACACACGACACAACCAAATACACAAATGCGATGCGAATAAAAAACGATACAAAAAGAAAAGCACACAAACCCCGAAAACAAATGCAACAAAAAACGCTGCATCCAGATTCCACAACGGAAGTTCTCCAGACCTCAGGAGGGAGCAGCTGGATTTTCATCCCCTTTTCTGCCTTTTTATTATAGTCGGGTATGGCTGCATAGTAAAAAAAGAACTCCTGTCTCATGCCCTTATTAATAACATAATATAATATATTAGTAATATACAGTCTATGCTCCTGTCTCAGCCGAGAGGCTGGTGCCGTGCTCGAGCTTCGACTTTTCTAATAGCTTAGAGCGTCTTTCACAGAGAGTGGGACTGAGCTCCACTACGACACACACACACACACACACACACACACACACACACACACACACACACACACACACACACACACACACACACACACACACACACACACACACTAGGGGTGGCACAGTTCACAAAACCCCAAAAAAGGAAAATGTGTATTGCCATCTACAGATTTTTTTTTTTAAGATTGAAATATTACAGAATATCAATTTAAATAACTTGCATTTATCAAACTGCCAACTTCAGTGTAGCTCTTACAAAAATGTTATCCTTTGAAAGAAAAAGAGAGGAACTCTTTAAGCTCCGTCTTTTCAATAAGTAGTATGTTAAATATAAAAAACGTTGTGATTTTGTTTTGTATAGTTCTTTAAAAATAAAAAGGAAACTTGTTTTGGGGAGAATAAAATTACTCTAGGCTGAGATTTCCTAGTAACCTTACTAAAAAGGCTCAGGATGCTGCAAATGTTGGTATAATATGAAAATGGCTGGTGGATTTAAGACAAAAAATAATGATTTATTGAATTAATCAAATTTCAACATGTCTGTCAATGTCAGTGGCTTGTTGATCTTCACATTGTTAGTTAATTTCCTATCCTGGGCTGGGACACACATTCATACGGTTTGATAAAGTACTTATTGGACTTTAACTTATCATTACACTTACAATAACAAGCGTAGCTGTCCTCAATTTAGGTCATCCTGTACATCTCACCCCCGGTTTTTCCTGCATCCATCGTGTGTGTTTGTGTGTGTGTTTGTGTGTGTGTGTTTGAGTGTGTTTGTGTGTGTGTGTTTGAGTGTGTGCTGGCGTCAGTCGTAGGGGGAACTGAGCTGCCCGGCCGCTGCAGAGCCGACAGGATTGAAACAGCAGCAGCTTCAGTGGCTTTAGAGTGAAAAAACATTGATGTTAAAATGTATACAGTTGGCAGGACAGTCTGAAATGTTTTGCACATGTTTTCGCTGTATGTTTTGTTGGTAGCTTGTCTACACCTCTTCTTTCACGAGAAAGGGAAACACACTGTCTGAGGTCACATACGGGCACGAGGCTACATTGTGCATGCGTCGAACCGCAATGCACACATGCTCTGAACCGAGACAACTCTTTGTTAACTTTGTTAAAGTCACAATGAGACACAGTAAAGGGGACACAAGTGTGGTTACAGTTTCAAAACTTCATGCAGACAGCGTTTGCTGCAATTTAAAATTATAGCGAGGAATTAAAGGAAGTTTTTCCTCGCCACTGTTGCACTAAATGCTTGCTCTTGGGGGAGTTAATGGAATTGTTGGGTCATCTATCTGTAAAGTGTCTTGAGATAACTCTCTCAAACTGAATTATTTGGTCTGAAGAGGTCAGTTATACAGGAGAGAAGCCATTTGAGTTTGTGGCAAAACCTTTCACGGTGCTCATTTTTCATTTTGTGACTTTCGATTGAATAAAAGTCATATTTCATCATTTAGGTTTTCTTCAAAATAATGTTAAAATCTCGTCTCGTTCTTGTGAACCCAATCTTGTGTCTCGTCTTGTGAGCTAAGTGTCAGGTCACACCCCTAGTTCTTCAAATTAAATGTTCAGTTTATCGTTCTGTTTCAGCTGCTGGAGGAGAACATCGTCACCTTTGTGAAGAACGAACTGAAGAAGATACAGAAGGTTCTGAATCCAGATTACCCAGAATCCTTAGAGAGTCAGAAGAAGGCTGAGGATGTGTTGGACGGTGAGGATGAAGAGCAGAGTAGGAGCCGTGGAGAGGCATTTCTGAAGATTACACTGCACTTCCTGAGGAGAATGGAGCAGGAGGAGCTGGCTGACTGTCTGCAGAACAGTACGATGATTTAAGATTTAACGTGATGGAAAGAGGAAATTAAGTCAAAATGGGAAAAAGAAATACTATATACAGTATATATATATATATATATATATATATATATTATACTGCACACATCTGCATCAGATCCGAGGCTGTTTTTCTTAAAACTGATACAGCCTTAAATGTTTAGATTCTCTCATGTAATTTGTTGTTTGTTTATTCAGGAACTCATGCTGCAGTGTGCCTCCCCAAATTCAAGTCCAACCAGAAGAAGAAGTTCCAGTGTGTGTTTGAGGGGATTGCTAAAGCAGGAAACCCAACCCTTCTGAATAAGATGTTCACAGAGATCTACATCACCGATGGGGGGACTTTAAAGGTCAATGAAGAACATGAGGTCAGACAGATTGAAATAGCATCCAGGAAACCAGACAGACCAGAAACAATAATCAGATGTGAAGACATCTTTAAAACCCCACCTGGAAGAGATGAACCAATCAGAACGGTGATGACAAAGGGAGTGGCTGGCATCGGGAAAACAGTCTTAACACAGAAGTTCACTCTGGACTGGGCTGAAGGCAAAGCCAACCAGGACATCCAGTTCATATTTCCATTCACTTTCAGAGAGCTGAATGTGCTGAAAGAGAAAAAGTACAGCTTGGTGGAACTTGTTCATCACTTCTTTAGTGAAACCAAAGAAGCAGGAATCTGCCGGTTTGAAGAGTTCCAGGTTGTGTTCATCTTTGACGGTCTGGATGAGTTTCGACTTCGTCTAGATTTCCACAACACTGAGATCCTGACTGATGTTACAGAGTCCACCTCAGTGGGTGTGCTGCTGACAAACCTCATCAGGGGGAAACTGCTTCCCTCTGCTCGCCTCTGGATAACCACACGACCTGCAGCAGCCAATCAGATCCCTGCTGAGTGTGTTGACATGGTGACAGAGATCAGAGGATTCACTGACCCACAGAAGGAGGAGTACTTCAATAAGAGATTTAGAGATGAGGAGCAGCCCAGCAGAATCATCTCCCACATCAAGACATCACAGAGCCTCCATATCATGTGCCACATCCCAGTCTTCTGCTGGATCACTGCTACAGTTCTGGAGAAGATGTTGAAGACTAGAGCAGGAGGAGAGCTGCCCAAGACCCTGACTGAGATGTACATCCACTTCCTGGTGGTTCAATCCAAACTGAAGAATCTCAAGTATCATGGAAAATCTGAGACAGATCCACACTGGAGTCCAGAGACCAGGAAGATGATTGAATCTCTGGGAAAAATGGCTTTTGAGCAGCTGCAGAAAGGCAACCTGATCTTCTATGAATCAGACCTGACAGAGTGTGGCATCGATATCAGAGCAGCCTCAGTGTACTCAGGAGTGTTCACACAGATCTTTAAAGAGGAGAGTGGACTGTACCAGGACAAGGTGTTCAGCTTCGTCCACCTGACTGTTCAGGAGTTCCTGGCTGCTCTTCATGTCCATCTGACATTCATCAACTCTGAAGTCAACCTGCTGGCAGAAGAACAATCAACATCGTGGTGGTCTGAAGTGTTCAGAGACAAATCAACACGTTTCTATCAGAGTGCTGTGGACGAGGCCTTACAGAGTCCAAATGGACACCTGGACTTGTTCCTTCGCTTCCTCTTGGGTCTTTCACTAGAGACCAATCAGACTCTCCTACGAGGTCTGATGACGCAGACAGGAAGTAGCTCACAGACCAATCAGAAAACAGTTAAGTACATCAAGAAGAAGATCAGTGAGAATCTATCTGCAGAGAGAAGCATCAATCTGTTTCACTGTCTGAATGAACTGAATGATGGTTCTCTAGTGGAGGAGATCCAACAGTCCCTGAGTTCAGGAAGTCTCTCCACAGATAAACTGTCTCCTGCTCAGTGGTCAGCTCTGGTCTTCATCTTACTGTCATCAGAAAAAGATCTGGATGTGTTTGACCTGAAGAAATACTCTGCTTCAGAGGAGGCTCTTCTGAGGCTGCTGCCAGTGGTCAAAGCCTCCAACAAAGCTCTGTACGTGCACACAGAACTATCCAGATTAATTTAGTTTTTCTTTAATTAGAATTTGTTTTTGTTTGTTTATATCTGTGTTCTTATCTGTTGCTGATTCCTTTTCAGACTGAGTGGCTGTACCCTGTCAGAGAGAAGCTGTGAAGCTCTGTCCTCAGTTCTCAGCTCCAAGTCCTCTAGTTTGAGAGAGATGGACCTGAGTAATAACAACCTGCAGGATTCAGGAGTAGATCATCTGTCCTCTGGATTGAAGAGTCCACACTGCAGAATGGAAACTCTCAGGTTGTTGCTCATCTATTTGAAAATTCTGAACCTCTAAGTTGTTATTTTCTTCATATATCAATTATTGGATGGCCTTTCTATTGATCTCTGTTAGGTTGAGTGGCTGTACATTGACAGAGAGAAGCTGTGAAGCTCTGCCCTCAGTTCTCAGCTCCCAGTCCTCTAATAATGTCCTGCAGGATTCAGGAGTGAAGCTGGTATCTCCTGCACTGAAGAGTCCACACTGCAGATTGGAAACTCTCAGGTTGGTTTTCAGTTCATTAAAAAGTATCACCCTCTGAGCAGTTATTTTCTTCCATTGTTAATTATTGGATTTACTTTTTATTGAAACCCTTTCAGACTGAGTAGCTGTGACCTTTCAGAGAGAAGCTGTGAAGCTCTGTCTTCAGTTCTGAGCTCCCAGTCCTTGAGTCTGAGAGAGCTGGACCTGAGTAACAACGATCTACAGGATTTAGGAGTGAAGATGGTGTCTTCTGGATTGAAGAGTCCACACTGCAGACTGAAAACTCTCAGGTTGGTGTTCAGTTAGGACCTGAGTAACAATGCAAGTTAAAGCAACATTGTGTAACATTAATATTTTTTTTCTCAATTTGTGTCCCTATAGTTTCACAGTAATTTACTTCTACACTGCTGTAGCAGTATGAGTTAAACTCCTAACTAAACTAACTGTATTCTTTTGTAAGTTGAACCTTGGCCCCTTTTATATACTGACCTGTGTGACCTTAAATATATCAATAATCTTGCAATTGGAAGTAAAATCATTAATTAGTAAGTTATCTCATTCTCTGGGTGAAATTCCCAGGGTGGCGTTGTCTGTGTTTTTTGAGGTGGGATTCATCTAGAATACCACCTTTGTTCTGTCAGCTCTCGTGCCGCCACACTGGGAATTTCACCCAGAGAATGATATAACTTACTAATGAATGGCACCAAAGATGAGGTTCAACTTACAAAAGAATACAGTTTTATTTCAATAAGAATCAATAAAGTTAAAAGATATCAATTTTTTTATTTGTGCTGAGGCTTACCAGTGGCGGAGAAGGGGGTAGGAGGGCGGTAAGGGGGATCCCAGGGAAAGTCACCCGTGAACACACAAAAACACAACAGTGAACACAGCAAATGAAAACGGGAAAACACAGCACACAGGGAAGGAGATACCACCACCTGGACACAAACACCACCACCTTCGGCTCTCAGCAACTAAAAATGGGGAGAGAAATGGGAAACACACACACACAAAATTAAAGGGGTTCACTCCACAAAAGGAATATCAAAAATCAATATAAAAAGGTTATAAAGAAACAAATTGAAAGAAATTTAACACAATATATATACAATATAAAGGCCAGAACCACTAGTGGCTCCAGGAGGCCGTACAAAATAAGAATTCCAAAGAAAAGACATTGCAATAAACTCAAAAGAAACAAAACACTAATTATAATTGGCACAATAACATAACCAAAGAAACACAAGCTTTAAGTAGAACATTCACTAAAGAAAAGAAAAAAAAATATGACAACAACTTTTAACTAAATTGAAAAATAGAAAGAAAGTAAAGAAAGAAACAACTAAATCAACCAAATTAATGTAGGGAGCCAAACCCCTCAGCTACATTCATTTATGTAAAACAGGTGGCTAATACATTGGCCCAGTAGCCGTGAAGGCAACACAGGCGTGCAGCAATGGTTACGATTTTTAAAGGACAGCAGCAGTCTCTGCAAAAGCCTTCTTAGGCAAAACAGCAGCCTCGGCAAAACAGCAGCCTGTAGTTGAAGTGCTAAGCAGCTAACAGGGATCTCCGGCAGCTTCAGCGTTCCTAGCGTTTACAGAAAATAATAGTTGACACCAAATAAGTTTAATGAATAAATCTGACCCCATTTAGCCCACATACCGTTCAAGCAGAATGCCGCACCAAGCCGCTACCCTACCTGTAGCACAGCAAAAGAACTCACGGAGTGAGCGACCCGGAAGTGCAGAGTACTTCCGTCACCAACGAGCAAGAGAGGGCAGAAGGAGGACAACTAGCTACTTTTATACAGGGCCCTGAGGCAGTGATTGATCAAAAGAGTGCCAGGTAGTTAGGAGTTCAACTCATACTGCTACACTGCTATCATAAATATCAATACCTCTACACATGCATTTGTTATGATGACATTACTTGTAATTGAAATCTAGCGAGTCAACAACTCTGCTAACAGAGCCAAAGGTGCAACAACACAAGACATAGCAACCAGCTAATATTACTTAATAGTCCAACAACAAGAAGGCCAGCTCGCTGTCCTGCCCTTTTTTATTTCGCAAAACACTCTGCAACGTCTAAAAGCAAGTCAGAGTTGTCTGGCGGAAGCTCAGCTACTCTGTTCTGGTCTCTTTTTAGCTTCCTTTACTCTTTTCAGCTTACCTTCAATACACCCTGAGGAAGGCTCAAGCCGATGTGACGATCCCCTTTTTGACAGTCTCACTACATTGTGTATGTGGATCTGCACATGGGGAAACCACACTGAATCAGGATAGGCATGTCCACATCACAGACAGACATAGAAACAGTTATCAGGAGTTCTGCTCTTTATTAAACTTGTTTTAACTGTGATCATATAGTGGAAAGTTTTTTTAACAAAAGTATGACAATATATGTCGTACAATACCTTGTCTCTCTCACAGTAAGATATAACAAAAATAAATTAAAACATTAGCTTCTAAGGCCTTTCTGCTATATAAAAATACAGTATATTAAATAGTATAGTGTCTTTGACACCGGAATGTATCTTTTCCGGCAACATTTTTCACATAATTAAAGTCAACATCAAATACAGTGACAGTTACTTGCCTGTGGGGAAACCAGACCAAATCAGGATAGGCATGTTGACATCACAGACAGAGACATAACAGTCCTACACAATGCACAGTAAGTCAGAACGGAGAAATAGCATTAGAAGCAATGCAAAATAGGCTACATTTAGCATTCAGCTCTGAGCCTAAAATTAGTGACTCACTAATTACGCTGGGTTTGTACAGGCAGCTTCAACAACAGCAATTAAATGCAATCCCAGTCAAAAACCGATACTAGCATAAACCTTCTTCCTTATCCAGCTGCTGCAATAAATACGCAGAGGAGGAGAAATCAGTCTCCACAAAATCATCTGATTATTTATTTGAGCTTTAGAATGCAATCACTGCAAAACAATTATAAAATTAGGTTTATTTATCTTTCTCTCTCTAATGTACAATGACAATTTAAAGTAGCTACACACCATTATTTCTTGTCGTGTACAGCTGGACTGTAAAGCCCCACCCATTTCTAGCACTAAGGGTAGTTGTTGTATAATTGCTCCCAGGTTGTGGCCAGGTCGTACCTGAATTGACCGTGTGTGTATGTGCATGTGTGTGTGTGTATGTGTGTGTGTGTGTGTGTGTGTGTGTGTGTAGTCTCTCAGGCTGTATGATCTCAAAGGAAGGCTGTTCTTCTCTGGCCTCAGCTCTGAGATCCAACCCCTCCCATCTGAGAGTGCTGGACCTTAGTTACAATCATCTAGGAGACTCAGGAGTGAAGCTGCTTTCTACTTTACTGGAGGATCCAAACTGGAGACTGGACACTCTAAGGTATGGACGGATGAACACTTTTTTTGTCACTAACTGAGAAACTCTGGTTCTTGTTGAATGGAGGATCTAAGTGAAGGTGTATTACAGGGGTTCTCAATCTTATAACACAAATACAGATTTTTACTCAAGGTCAAAGGTCCGGGATGATTCGATTGGCATTAACAAAATACGATTTAATAAACTTACATATCACTTTTATGCAACATACTTTCAAGTTGAGTACTCACTTTTCCTAATCAACTTTTGTAGCGTTTAATTTGTAGCTGAAATTTGGTACCAGTACCAAACGGGACCTTTTCTGGTAGCTTATAAAATAATTGAATTAAGTTAGAAAAATAAGCAAAACCTTTTTATCCTATTTACATGTCATTTATTTAGACCATTTTACACACAAACTAAATAAAACCCCTCCAAACCTCCAGCCTTTCAGTCTGTCATCAGGGCATAGAGAATGCTGTTGTCCATGTCTCAGAGTAAAGCCGCCCACACATGATAGGCAGCAAAACCGCTCTGCGGCGGTTGTTCCATTGATTTCCTACGGGGAGGGCGGTGGCGTCCAACTATGTACTGTGCTACCCCTGGCGTTGCGCACCGCGGCTCAGATTTGCCGCTTTGTGCTCCGCTCAAAGTTCAAATTATTTAAACTTTGACCTAGTTGCTGCTGATCTTTCAAAGGTGCAACCAATGAGATAATGGAAAGTCGTTACCTAGCAATGGGAAATAGCTTCCTTGCCACCATTGATGACGTTTCCCTGCGCTATGCTCTGAAAATCGCGTATCATGTGTATAGGGCTTAAGTGTAACCACACCGTGACAGCTTTAGCAGCATCGCCCTGAGTTTGACTTGAACAAGCTGCAGAGTCAACGTAGTCTCTCTCCGTCTCATTTCACACTATGATGGTTAAACCTTGCAATTATCCACAGCCCTGGAGTATGAAGTTGATTACGTCTTTGTTTCTTCCTGCAGGGTGGACCATGGTGGACCACAGAGAATGAGACCTGGTGTG